>NC_057393.1:86962437-87262437 GCF_019320065.1 Cervus canadensis | reverse complement strand
TTATGACTGACCAGTACAAATAGCCAAGACAAGGCACATGCATCATCTTCTACAAGTTCAAAGGTGCTCAGAAAAAAATGGTGTACTGACTTTGAGCTGTGATGCATGCACACTGGTACAGGCATGACATGTACATTTCAAAGGCCCACAGAAGGCAGATGAGCCCCCAAGAAGCAATCTCATCCAATGACTAGACCATGGTTCCTAAGACAACCTGTCAAGGGCAACTGTTAAGAGTGGGCAGTGACTGCTATATTTAAAATGGATACCGAAAAGGGCCTACCATATTGCACAGGGAACTCTGCTCAATGTTACGTGGCAGCCTGGATGGGAAGGAAGTTTGCTGGAGAATGCATACATGTATATGTATAGCTGGTCCCTTCGTTGTTCACCTGAAACTATCACAAAATTGTTAACTGGCTAAACCCCAGCACAAAGTAAAAAGCTTTTTAAAAAAAAAAAAAAAGAATGCAGAGTGATAACTCATTTTCCTTCACAACTGGTGAAACCTAGACTGGTACTGACTGCAAATTTGCCGTCAGTAGACTTGGCCAAGAACCTGGAAGCTGAGTGGACGATCCGGTGCGGGGTGGGGGTGGGGTCGAGAGGGCTGCCCCACAGGACAAAGCCTGATGCCTGGGCTTCTCACAGACAGAGGTCGAGGAGCATCCTGAACTCAAGTCTTAGCAAAGCAAGTCAGCAACGATTTTAGGATCTTACTTGTAGTTTTTCTCCCAGAATTTCACTGGCCTGACATACGATGTGATAAAAATGACACTCCCGAGAAATGGGCTCAATGGAGTAGAAACGATGGATGTGGCAAACGTCTGAAAGAAAAGCATGGCAGAATCTGAGGATTTTGAGTTAAGGCTCAAAAAGTGTGTTCATTGTTATTTTTCTAAATAATATTTGAGATTTTAACAAGTTTATATGAAAGCCGTTTTCTCACCGAGGAAAGAAAGATGGGCATCCCTGTGGCGGCTGTAGGTACATTTTTGGAAATGTAAAACTTTCAATAGTATCCTGCTAGGTCTCATTTATCACCACTGTGAAAACCAAATGATTCTCATAAAATTCCCAGCAGTCTCAGCACAATTCATGGCAAAGATTTAATATCTAAGAATTGAAAAGAACAGTGCTTTTTCCTGAGATAACATTTTCTGAACCAGACATGCTGTGGCACATTTACTAAAGTACTAAGCAGCTTTATAAATAATTAAAATTAAATTCCACTTTGAAAGTAAATAAATACCATTGTTTGGGAAGACAGCATCCCAGTTCCTCAAAGAATCTTTTCCCACTATTCAAAAATCTGTCTTTTATCACACACTGAACACCAATAGATCAATTCAATTAAAAAAAGAAAAAAATCCAGCTCATATCTGGTTTATAAGCTAAAAACATGTACACATAAAGTCACAGTGTGTTGCCGGCTAAGTCATCTCCCTAGTACTCTGTATGGGTTTCCTACTTGTTGGCATGCCTCAACTTTACATACTCTGATCAGAAATGTAATTGTCCAAAATTAAAATAGTATGGCTCTAACTTTTGGGTTAAGCTCAACTAATTGATCTCTGGAAATCTGGGGGAGGTGTAGAGGGCTAGTCCCTCCCCAGCTTCCCACTGTCATTGGAGAACTTCCCCCAGCGGTCAATCACACTCCCATCGCTGTGGTTCCGGGGTGATGGTGGGGCCTGAGGGGAAGAGTCAGAGGAGCAGAGGTGACAGAAGTCAGTGGGGAGCCAGACTGCCCAGGTTCTACATATGCACGTGAGTCCTTGTCCTTCAGGGTGAGGGCCTGCTTGATTCTACTGCGGGTCTGATCTGATTTATAAGGATGGGGCTTCTCTGAGGGTCCAGTGGTTGAGACTCCACACTCTTCATACAGGAGGTTCAGGTTCAATCCCTGGTCGGGAAACAAAGGTCCGCACGCTACAGGGCAGGGCCAAGGAAAACAAAAGTCTGATCTCCCGTAAGGCTGATTTTCCCACCTGGAAGGGAAGATGTGCCTTTTTCTCATTGTTGCGCAAATGGAGGTCTTATTTCTTTAGTCCATCTTTATAAAGTTCCAGTGGACAGTAAGAAATGCCTCCACGCCTGTCACAGAAGGGAGGGCTCTGTGTTTCATTACCTACCAGAGCATAGAAGGGCTTTCCCGTGTTATCAATGGCAGGGCTTAGTTATGTGATGCAGGCCTTCACAGACCCATTCACGTATAAACACAGAGGAGCGAGTGAGCCTTGTCTGTCTACAGGCACTTCCCTGAACATTTTCATAGATGTAAAAGTTTTTCTTCATTTGTAGGGAGGTGGGAGGGGGGATGGGGATGGGGAACACATGTAAATCCATGGCTGACTCATGTCAATGTATGGCAAAAACCACTTCAATATTGTAAAGTAATTAGCCTCCAACTAATAAAAATAAATGGGAAAAGAAAAAAAAAGAAAACAAAAATAGCAAAAAAAAAAACCAAAAAGTTCTTCTTCATTTGTAAACTGTGTCTTTTTTTTCTTCCAACTTGCTGTTTGTTTCCCTCTTGAGGAGTGAAATGACACACCAGCCATTAATAACCATGTTGAATTGTTTGGGTATCAAAAGATCTCATTTGTGCTACAATTTCAGTCCAGTTCCCTTTATTCTGACCTCAGTTCAAATGCAGAATCAGTTTCTTGTTAATTTGAACACTGGAAAGTTCTAAATATCTCTACTACATGGGACTTCCCTGGTGTTCCAGCGTTTAAGAATCTGCCTTCCAATACAGCGGACATGGGTTCCATCCCTGGTTGGGGAACTAAGATCCCACATGCGACCAGGTACCTAATCCCATGTGTCACAACCAGTGAGACCGCTCACTGCAACAAAGACACAGAACAGCCAAGAAATAGATTTTAAAAAAAATTTTTAAACAAAGTATCAACAATTAAAAATTTTTAAAAATACCTCTGCCACAAAACATACCAATTTACTACATCTCCGTCATCAGAAGTAGAAGGAACTACACAGGAGATGTCACTGAGAAAAGCTGCTGAAAAAGCAGAGTGGGGTCACAGGGGAGATTCCTGAGGAGTGGGGTGCTATGGGGAGGGTAAGAGGAGAGGCACATCCACCCTGGCAGGTTCAGGGGGCCCTGTGCAGTCTGCAGAAGAACCAGGACAGAGTTAAGCAGAAGCCAGGCTGAGTGGGCTGGCACTGCCGTTCTTTTTGATTCTAAAGATAAAAGAGTATGTTATCCATTTTTTAAACACCAGAAATAGTTATCCAGACATTAAGAAATGAGGAAATATTGCTAGCTTATAAAGAAAGTTCAAATTTGATAGGAAAGAAAATGAAGCCTAGTAAGTCAGAAGTAGGGCAGCAGTGAGCAGAAGATCTCATAGTTTATTTTATTTAGGGGCAATCAGTAAATATACATATATTTATAAATATATATTTTTAATATATATCAGTAAATATATAAATACAGAATATCGTGACTATAACAACTAAGGCAGTACTGAGAAATGTTTCCTTTTTGAGAGCCAAGAGGCGGGCCTAAGGGGTAGATGGCTGTTGTTCAGTTGCTAAGGATGGAGACTCCTTAAATAGGTTCAGGTTTATTTGAGGGCATTTAAAATGAAAATGTCAACATTGATACTTAAAAAAATAATTGGAAGCTCAAGATGACATGCCAAATAGAAAGCAGTCTTTCCAATACACACATTTAATAGAGCGAATCTGGCTAACTCTGTCTAATTATTTGAAGATAATGGTCTTGCATGGTCTCTGCATATATTAAAAGGGTGAGCATTCTCATCCTTCCCTGGAGGTTATAAGCTCAGAAACTAACACAGATGACTGAGGGAGAAAACATGCTAGGACTGGAAAAACAATTTACTAAACAGTGACCTGCTGGCCTGAAAGTTAATTCCGTTTCAAAATGGAGCAAATTAGTCCCTTCTCAACACCAGGATGGAACCCACAGCTTCCTAATAGAGTGATAAAATCATTAACATTTCAAAATTAGTCAAGATCCAGGGCTGGCATTTAGGAACCTGATAGCTTCATCCTGATGGCATATATATCTGGTTTTTTAAATGATCTCATTCTATTCTGACTGGTATGATGTTGGGCTGCCAATAGCAAATAGTTACCTTTACAATGGGCTTCGCAGGTGGCTCAGTGGTAAAGAATCCCCCTGCCAAGCAGGAGATCAGGGTTCGATCTCTGGGCAGGGAAGTTCCCCTAGAGAAGGAAAAATCCAGTATTCTTGCCTGGGAGATCCCAGACAGAGGAGCCTGGAGGGCTGCAGACCATGGGCTGTAAAAGAGTGGGGTATGACTCAGTGACCAAACCACCACCACCACCTCCCTTACAACAGACCCGGGATAGGAAGGTGTCTTCGGGTGATGAGGAGGGTGCTGAAGCTCCTGCAGGCCATCACACCAGCTGCGGTCAGGCTCCACGACCACTGAAGGGTCTGTCCCTGAGCAGAGGCAGGTGGGTGTCACTGATGGGAACAGTGTTAGGAGCAAAGCACGAGGATTCGTTGTGTCCGAAAACTAAATCCATCTGTCAGGAACACTGTTGTTTAGTCGCTAAGCCATGTCCGGCTCTTTGCGACCCCATGGACTGTAGCCCACCAGGCCCCTCTGTCCATGGGGTTTTCCAGGCAAGAATACTGGAGTGGGTTGCCATTTCCTTCTCCAGGGGATCTTCCCCACCAGGGGATCAAACCCGAGTTTCCTACATTGGCAGGTAGATTCTTTACCTTTGAGCCACCAGGAAAGCCCATCACGAACATACTTAGATTTAATGCCCACTGTGCTCCATCTGAGATGGATGGCACTGTCACCTTTGTATTTAGAGGAACTATCAAGTGCCAGGTGCCACATGCTTGAGTGTGACCCCTCAACACACATAAAGGTCAGGTAATTGAAAGTTATGGCTCCCAGAACAGGTGTAATTCAGCTATGGAACTACAAGGAGTAATTAGTATTACTAAATTCATTGAACAAGGAAGAAGCCACAAGAAATGCTACAGGTTTCTGTGAGGCCAAATTCAGGATAAAATTGGAAACCACTACTTCAAGTTTTAAATTCTTAGTCCAACTCCTCAGCTGCAAATTTATATCCATTTCATCTTTTTCATTTAACAAACAGGCTTTAAATTCTAGACAGGATATCTGAGACATGCACCAGAAATAAATAAAAATCCCCTCACTCTTTCACCTCACTGTCTTTGTTTGTAAAGATTCCTTTAAGGACTCTGTTTAGAAAAACTAAAATGACTGCTGCTGTAGAAAATGAATGTTGTTATAAAGGGGTGGTATACAAGCTCACACTTTTGCGACCATTTTTCCTGAGCTTGTTCTGCCAAATAAGCATGAAACACTTTACAAATATCAATGCAGGTCTAAGAATAGGAATACGGAGAATGTGCATTTTGAGGACAACTTTGGGTATGATTAATTTTTTTAAAAAACAAATGAATCAGAAGGACAGCATTTTTTAAAAATAATATAGAACATATTATCACTTTACAAATGTGTGTATTAGTTGCTCAGTAGTTCCTTTTTGGGGTCCCATGGACTGTAGCCCACTAGGCTCCTTGTCTATGGGATTCTCTATGCAAGAATACTGGAGTGGGTAGCCATTCCCTTCTCCAGGGGATCTTCCTGACCCAGGGATCAAACCCAGGTCTTCCTCACTGCAGGCAGATTCTTTACCATCTGAGCTACCAGGGGATAACAAATATCCCAAGTATATTTCTATCCCTGTACTCAAAGTTGAGATCCCAGGGGTTCCTTAAGAACTGTCTTGAGGAGCCTCATGTAACCTCCAGGAAAGAAAGCTCCATGTGGCCATTAAAACGAGCTCATAGCACCCACAGTGGATGCCAGCAAGACTGCACTTCACACACATCAGTGAATAAGAATCTCAGGGAGTCTTATGAAGATGGAGGTTTCAGGAATCCCCCTTTAATGTGGTTTTCAAGGTATGTGCTGACCTCAGGAATCTGCTTATTTAATAAGCTCCTCTAAGGATTCTGATACAGGAAGTTCCTGGACCACAACTCAGGAAACACAAACTAAAAATGTATAAATTTAGTGGGAAGAAAAGTCCTTCAGGGAAGGCAAATTTTAGGCCTCAGTTAAGAATATTTTATTTCCTCTCTCTGTCTTCAAGAATATTCTTGATTTTTCTTTCTCCCTCTCTCCAAATACACACACACACACACACACACACACACAGAGTTTAGCTGTGTCAAAGTGATCTTTAGTAAGAGCATGTTAAATTGTTTTGAAGTAAATTAAAACTAATTCTCATTATGGAAACACTTAAAAATAGACAAGGAAACCAAATGAAACTATGAATGATAAAACTAGGGTCCTTGGTTAATGACAATTGTAAAACAAAACCATAAATATTTTTTTTGGTCTTCAAAGATATTTGAGTAATTCTGTTTGTGCCCAATTCTGGGTCTTTGGACATTCTTCAAGTATATGATAACCAAGCTATGTTTTAATATAATGTTATATAATCAATAATAATATAGCAATTATATTTATAAATAGTGAATTAATTTGCACTATTTTGCACAAGTAATCCAAATCATTTAAGTGGTGATTTAAAAGACATGATATCTTAATGCAGATGCGGTCATGGGAAATGGAAAAATCAGAAGAAATCAAGTCACTCCTGAATATGCATTAAGAAACAGGAAGAGTTCCAAATTAAGAAATATCTCTTAAGGCTAAGTGCCTAAAAAGAAGCCACAGTGCCTCCCCAGGTCCCCATTAAAATGTAATCTTAAAGACTTTAAAACCTTTTTATTGCCAAGGTTCAATGAAAAGCTCACATCCGTAAAATATGGATCTGAGCCAGGGGGTGAAAACAGGAGCAGAAAGGATACGAGGGATTGCAAAGAGCTGAGCGAACACGTGAAAGGAGGAGCCCCAAGCCATCTGCCAAGGAGCCACATAGGTCATGACGAACTGCAGCTTGTGAAGCAGGTCCCCGAGCTGAAAGCGAAAGACAGAGACGCATCAGTGATGACCACCACAGTGGCAGCCCTGTCACAGCTGGTGGAAGAGCCCGTGTTAAAGTTACAAAACGACACTGCGACTATCGTTAACCCTCTTCCTGTTACCGTCTGGGAAATGGAATACTTTGAGAAATGAAAATATTTCCTTGCACATCAGTAAACAAAGGATGTCACAGTCACCAGCATCCACCGGTGAGCTCTGAGGAAACTCAAGAAAGGAAAGAATGCCTGTCATCTAGCAGCCACTAGACTGTAGCCACTCCCTATGGTGAGTCTTGAGGACTATCAGGATGTGAAAACATAGAATACTGGCCCCAGATAGCTGAGGTGCACATCAAAGGAATGATTTCAATAAGCCCAGACTCATGCATCTACCCATACATAGAAAAGCACTAAATTCCTTAACCTGACCTATCTGGTTTCTTTAATTAACAACCATCTTTTGATGTTCCCACTACCTGCCCTTTGTTGCAAAACTCCTATATATCCTGGCTCCTTGCCTCGCCCCCTTAGAGTAGTTTCACAGAGCTATCCGAAATGCTGTCTCCTGGGCTGCAGTTCTCATTTTGCCCCAAATAAAACTTAACTCGCAACTCTCAAGTTGTGCAAATTTTTCTCAACACTTCCTTTGTCTCATATGCAAGACAGCTGTTCAAGTGGACCTTCAAACAGCAACAAGATGATCAGAGGAAACCTTGTGTGGGTAATTTCACCAAGTTAATGATATGGTATATCTCTGTGTTTCTTAAAGGAATACTCACAGCTTGGTCTCTCCTCCTTCATACTTGGGTCTTTCAGGGAAAGATTTATACAAAACCCCATCATGATGGACATTACTCAAGTTCTTTGTGTATGGACTTTAGCCTACCTCTTCAGTCACTCTTACTGGAGAAAACTGCTCTATAGGATTGAATTGCAAGTTACAAAGTGTTTTAGAAAGCCAAGATAGGATATAGGAGCTGCTGCATTTATTTGTTAGACAAGCCAGCTCAGGAGAAAGCTGAGTTCTGGGGAGAAGTAGGGGTTGGAGAGAAGAGACCTTATGTGGCCTAAGGATGAACACGAGGGGGAAAGTGCCCATTGGTTTGGGCTGGAGATCCAGAACATAAATGTGCTGGGAAGGATGAAGAGGGCCGGACTCCCTGACTGCAGACCCCTGCTTTGTAGACAGCAGTGACTGATGGACCCCAGATGTGAAATTCTATGGCTGTCACTTCTAGATACAGTCAGGAAGTACCAACATACTTCCTAAACTCCACACACACTCTTCATCCATAACGGAGACCTCATTTTAAAAAAATTGAAGTATAGTTGATTTACAATGTTGTGTTAGTTTCAGGTAATCAGCAAAGTTGATTTTGGTTATACATGTGCATATCTATTCTTTTTTTCAGATTCTTTTCCCTTACAGGTTTGAGAAATGGAATATTCCCTGCTGTATCAGTAAAGAAAGGACGTCACAGTCACCAGTGATTGCAGCCCTCCCATGCAAACTAACGGGCCCTGAGGAAACTCAGGGAGGAAAGAGTACCTGCCATCGAGCAGCCACCCGACCGCAGCTCGTCCCCACTCTGAGCCCTGAGGAAACGCAGGATGTGAAAACCGGATCCTGGCGCCAGACAGCTGAGGGGCATGTCGGAGGAATGACTTCAGGGAACCCGACTCTTGCATCTTCCCATACACAGAAAAGCACCAAATTCCTTAACTTGAGACATGTGGTTTTCCTTAATTAACAATAACCTTTTGATGTTCCCAACTACCTGCCCTTTGTTGCAAAACTTCTGTATAACCCGGCTCTTCCCCTCGCCTCCTCAGAGCAGTTCTCTCAGGGTTTCTTGAGATGCTGCCTCCCAGGACTGAAGTCCTAAAAATTCTCGCCAAATAAAACATAACTCAATTTTTAGGTTGTGAATAATTTTTTGTCAACAGATTATTACCAAATACTAATTACAAAATACCTGTGCTATATAGTAGGTCCTTGTTGGTTATCTATTTTATATATAGCAGTATATATATGTTAATCCCAAGCTCCTAATTTACCCCTCCCCACGCTTTCCCCTTGGTCACCGTAAGTCTGTTTTCTATGCCTGTGTGAATCTATTTCTGCTTTGTAAATAAGCTCATTTGTACCATTTTTTAATATTCTTCATATAAGCAACGTCGTATGATATTTGTCTTTCTCTGATTTACTATGATAATCTCTAGGTCCATCCATACTGCTGCAAATGGCATTATTTTATTCTTTTTATGGCTAATATTCCATAATTATGGAAAATTCAAATGGCAGGATGTGTTTATTCCTAGACTGGTTAGCATATGAGACAGTAAAATACATTCACCAGACTCATGATGTGAAAAGAGAAGGAAAAATAGAACTCTTAATGAGGCTCAGTGAGTGTGGCACAGAACATCAGATGATCACAATGAAAAGAAAGCAAAGGCTGGAAAATGGGCCACTAACGAAAGTAAGGTTCAAGGAACCAAGATAACTTAGCCTGTCAGTGAAAGGTCAAATCTGTGATTTTGGAACCAAAAGATGAGGCTAACCTGAATTGTTTCATGAAAATGTCATAAGGAAAAGTGAGGTTAATTAGAATCCTCTTCAAATCTTCCTTTGGCTTTTCTTATCTTACCACATTCTCATCAATATCCTGGGTTAGGAGACTAACTTTAGAGTTAAACTTTCTTGGACCGGCTACAGAAGATGAACCAAGGACAGAGGTTCTCTCAAAGGCACAGCAAATTGGGAGCTCTTAAGAAGTGACCGCATCTGGTAGTGTGCAGAATCCCACAGTCTAAATGTGTCCCCTGGGGACCCTGGTCACACACCTAGCAGTGAAGAGTTGGGGCAGAGAGAAAGCAAAGGGGAGAGCAAGAGAGAGGGAAAGAAATAGAGACAGTGGGGAGGACTGAGGCAGAGCAAAGAGAAAGGAAAAGTGGAGGAGAAACGGGATGCAACTGGACCAGAAGAACTGTGAAGGAATATGAATTCTGGGTAAGAAAAACAAACGTTTTTTCCCAGTAACTTTCATGTTCTTCCCTCTGGCTCACTGACATCCACCCGAGAGCTGACTTCAATTGGCTTCCAAGTTCTTTCAGGAAGTCCACTTTAGTTTTAATCAAGCGGTTGGTTTAAGCTTCTTGAACCCTGGATCTGGATGGGTCTCCAAGGCTCTGGGGCCCTTTGAGATGCCAAAAATTGAGAGAACAGCAGTTTACTCTCTTACATCAGCTTGAGGTTGTATCTTTAAGGTTCACAAAAAGTGAGTTCTCTCCCAAATCATGGTTCAAATGTTCACAGTGGCAGTATTTACAATAGCCAAGACATGGAAGCAACTTAAGTGTCCGTCAACAGATGACTGGATAAAGATGTGGTACATATATATAACAGAATATTAATCAGCCACAAAATAATGAAATAATACCATTTGCAACAACACAGATAGACCTAGAGATGATCACACTAAGAAAGCCAAAGCCAAATATCATATGATATCACTTATACACAGAATCTAAAAAAAAATTATACAAATAACCTTACTTACAAAACAGATTCACAGACTTAGAAAACAAATTCATGGTTACCAAAAGGGAAACATGATTTGGGGGGAATAAACTGAGCGTTTGGTATTGTCATATACACACTACTGTATTTAAAATAGATAACCAACCAGGATCTACTGTGTAGCACAGGGAACTCTGCTCAATATTCTGTAATAACCTCAATGGGAAAAGAATGTGAAAAAGAATGAATATATGTATATGTACAACTGAATCAATTTGTTGTACACCTGAAACTAACACAACATTGTTAATCAACTATACTCCAGTATAAAATAAAAAATTTTTTAAATTAGTCCTCTCCCCACCTTACTTTCCACCAGTTAAAGACGATGTGGACAGACAGGTCAAACACAGACTCAAACTCTTGACTCACTTCTCTTAAAAGATACGATTCCCTTTGAAGGTCATTATCATATCCATGCATCCCCACCATTAATTCAACCAGAGGAGGAGTAAGCTAATTACAAAACAGAAGACATTCAAACAAAGGACTCTAGAGTACATCAAAAGCAACAATCCTGAGAAGTGGGGGTGGACTCTCTTGTATTAACTTGTTCCTTTGTGCCCTAACCCAACTCTATCAAGCAAAATGCCTCTGGATTTGAAACATTCTCATCACAACACTGTTAAGAATTCTTAGTCTGGTTATTAAGATTTAGTCCTGTGACTCATGCCTAGGTGAAAACTGCAAGCATGAACACGATTACCTTATGTGATGTATGAACCCCCAAATGCCCTGAAAATGAATCATGGGTTTTAAAAAGTTATTCCTGTTGGGTTTTCAGTGTATGACTATATCCTGGGAGGCTTTTAAGCCACCTCCTGGAAAAGCTGATAAGTAGGTCAGGCATTGCAACTACAATCAGACAGGCAGCCCCAGGGAAAGCCTCATCTGCAAGTTTAAAGCGTTAACAAGTTAAACTTTGCTGCATTATGATTAAATGAGTCTATCACAATTATTTTTTGCATAGCACAGCAACCTGTATTTATACATAAGCAAAACCAGTAATCAGGCACATGCACTCTCACGCTCTAATTGCGGCCAAGACCCCGGGTATCTTTGTTCTTTTCCTATGTCTCTGCTTTGTGTTTTTACTCATTTTTCATGACCACTGTGAAGAGTAAAACACAAGCTTTGTAAAAGATTTTCAGTACGCCACTCATCAAACAGACTCTGCTATTCTTAATCATTGAAGCCAGATCTCCAGAATGACAGTTCTTTATATACCAGTGATTGATTCCTCCACAACTCAGTAAATTTTTTTTATTATTAAGCTTTTTATTTTGCATTGGAGTATAGACAATTCACAATGTTCTGGTAGTTCTAGGTGGACAGCAAAGGGACTCAGTCATACATAAACATGTATCCATTCTTTCCCAAACTTCCCTCCCATCCAGGCTGCTACATAACATTGACTAGAGTTCCCTGAGCTATACAGTAAAAATTCAGTAATCTGACAACCTAATAACCCTCCGTGAAGCCCACCAGAAAAAGGACATGCTGGCACTTTGTCAGACGTCAACACAACACAGTGTTTAAGAGCATGGGCCTGAGGGCACACTGCCTGGGTTTCAACCCCAGCTGGCACCTATCCTGGGGATGATACCTGGACCTCCCCACATGGTCATCTGAGGATTAAATGACTTCATCTTTGTTAAGGACCTGGGATGCTGCCTGGCAACAGTATGTGCAATATAGGACAGGATATCTTATTTGAGGATATATTTTCTCATGATCAGGAAATTCTAGGGCTCCCCTCTAAACAACTAAAACTCCAAGTCCAGGTCCTCTTATTTTTCAGAGGAAGAAATCGCACAAAGGGAAGCTAAGTGGGCTGCTTAGGGAAGAAAGTGAGTTCAACGGACCATGTGAATCCAGATGCTGAAATTCCTAGTTCTCCACCTGGTGATGGATTTCTAACTCCCAAACTTACCACATCTTCTTGAGGACACGAGCCATCCTGGAAGGACAACAGCAGGAAGCAGCAGAGGAAAGCTGTCTTCTACCTGTGCCTTTCTGCTCATAGCAATGGGCAGGGTCACAAGTCTGAATGGGACAAATGGGGCCACAGCCACTACTGGGGACCTCTTCTCCACAAGCACCAGGCTCTGATCTGTCCTGGAACACCCTTTTCAGTACAAATGCCAAACAAAAAATAGATGAGTCCACCCAACAAGTCCAGTGACAATTGGTCCCAACAAGGCAGGCTATTGGGTTACCTGTGCTTCTTAAAGGCACAGCTCCAAGAAGGTTGATATGACCTACATATTTTTTTTTCCCCTAAAAGTGTAAAGAGGTGTGCTCCAGGTTAAAAGACTCAACTTCATATTTTCCCTTTACACTTCTTTCTTCTCTTCTAAGATTAAGTCAGAAAAAAAACAAATGAGAGAAAAGAAAAATTTATGGGTATCCAAAAAGCAATGTCTAAGCATACAAGAAAGTCAATTCATGAACACTAATCATTAATTAATGAGAAGCATGGATGAAGAAGCACCTTCTGCACCATATTAGACCCTTATCTAGGAAATAGTAACTCATTTAAGGTAACAGTCAATGGAAAGAAGAACACTAACACCACCACATGCAGCACAGCATTGCACTTAAGTAGTTTAAAAAATTTTTATTTTATATTGGAGTAGAGTTGTCTCACACACTAGTAAAGTAATGCTCAAAGTTCTCCAAGCCAGGCTTCAGCAATACATGAACCGTGAACTTCCAGATGTTCAAACTGGTTTTAGAAAAGGCAGAGGAACCAGAGATCAAATTGCCAACATCCGCTGGATCATCAAAAAAGCAAGAGAGTTCCAGAAAAGCATCTATTTCTGCTTTACTGACTATGCCAAAGCCTTTGACTGTGTGGATCACAATAAACTGTGGAAAATTCTGAAAGAGATGGGAATACCAGACCATCTGACCTGCCTCTTGAGAAGCCTATATGCAGGTCAGGAAGCAACAGTTAGAACTGGACATGGAACAACTGACTGGTTCCAAATAGGAAAAAGGAGTACGTCAAGGCTGTATATTGTCACCCTGCTTATTTAACTTATAGGCAGAGTACATCATGAGAAACGCTGGGCTGGAGGAAGCACAAGCTGGAATCAAGATTGCCTGGAGAAATATCAATAACCTCAGATATGCAGATGACACCACCCTTATGTCAGAAAGTGAAGAGGAACTAAAAAGCCTCTTGATGAAAGTGAAAGAGGAGAGTGAAGAAGTTGGCTTAAAGCTCAAATTCAGAAAACTGAGATCATGGCATCTGGTCCCATCATTTCATGGCAAATAGATGGGGAAACAGTGGAAACAGTGTCAGACTTTCTTTTCTTGGGCTCCAAAATCACTGCAGATGGTGATTAAAGCCATGAAATTAAAAGACGCTTACTCCTTGGAAGGAAAGCTATGACCAACTTAGACAGCATATTAAAAAGCAGAGACATGACTTTGCCAACAAAGGTCCATCTAGTCAAGGCCATGGTTTTTCCAGTGGTCATGTATGGATGTAAGAGTTGGACTGTGAAGAAAGCTGAGCGCCGAAGAATTGATGCTTTTGAACTGTGATATTGGAGAAGACTCTTGACAGTCCCTTGGACTGCAAGGAGATCCAACCAGTCCATCCTAAAGGAGATCAGTCCTGGGTGTTCATTGGAAGGACTGATGCTAAAGCTGAAACTCCAGTACTTTGGCCACCTCATGCGAAGAGTTGACTCACTGGAAAAGACCCTGATGCTGGGAGAGATTGGGAGCAGGAGGAGAAGGGGACAACAGAGGATGAGACGGCTGGATGGTATCACTGACTCGATGGACATGAGTTTTAGTAAACTCTGGGAGTTGGTGATGGACAGGGACGCCTGGCGTGCTGCAGTCCATGGGGTTGCAAAGAGTTGGACACGACTGAGTGACTGAACTGAACTGAACTGAACTGAGAGTTGATTTACTGCCTTCCCAAGTAGCACAGTGGTAAAGAATCCATCTGCAATACAAGAGATGCAACGCAGGAGATGTGGGTCTGGTACCCGGGTTGGAAAGATCCCCTGGAGGAGGAAACGGCAACCCACTCGTGTTCTTGCCTGGAAAATTCCATGGACAGAGGAATCTGATGGGCTACAATTCATGGGGTCACAAAGAATCGGACACAACTGAGCGATTAAGCACACACACAGAGTTGATTTATAGTGCTGTGTTAGTTTCACGTGTATAGCAAAGTGATTCAGTTATACACACACATATATCTATTTCAAATGAGAAAACTTAAATCCCCCATTTAGGTTGTTACAGAGTATTGAGTAGAGTTCCCTGTGCTATCCAGTCGGTCCTTGTGGGTTATCTATTTTATATACAGCAACATGTGAGCTTGGGACTGATATGTCACATTGAGGTACTTTAAATAGAAGTCCCATTTCCATTAGCTACGAACTTGAGCATCTCCTTAGACAGTATGAGGCCTCTGTTTTTATGAAGCTTATCTCATTCCTAATGCTCTGCTGCCACGCTCTTAAATCTCAGACCTAATAAAGCATAATAAACTTCCCAAATTACCCAAGTATGACTATACGAGAAAACAGAATCATCTGGGTCTTTTCCACTAAAAACACTCAGAAAAGACGAAAAGTCACAGTGGAATAATTCTGGCTGTTTCCCAAAGAAAGACACCATAAATACTCTCACTTCAAATAACCCTTTCTGGAAACATCTTTTCAATTTGGCATAGACATGCTGTTGTATCTCTGCTCTAGGTAGAAAATGCAATCTGCATAAATTCACAAACTATTTTAAGGGAAGTGTCACCCAAATAAATATGACCCTAACCCATTTCCTTGCTAGTACATTCTTAAATAAGGCATAGGCCGCCTTTCCTCTGGGGACTTCCTCCCTCTTTCCCAGTGAAATAACTCACCATTTACTGAATGTTCTTTTACTAGGAGCTGCCTATATGATAAGTCCATTTGATTAAATTCAATCACTACCTGTTATCCCTATTGCTCCAGCCTTACTAGTCTCCCATCCCAGACTAGTTCTTTTTTCTTTTTTTTGCCCTTTTTTAAAATTTTGTTGTAAAATTCATCAAGTTTTTTTTAACTCAGAAAAATATGCAACTTATGATTATCAGTGTTTGAACTTGAAGAAGCAGGAGAGGCTGAAAGGAATCCCAGAGACTGGCTATTGAATTAAAGGTGAATTGAGTTCAAAATGAGTGAATGCTGAGACAGCAGAGATGAGAGTGCTTGCAAAGGATGTTGACACATGGAAAGACATTTGGAAGTTCAAGATGGAACGAGGTGATGAATTCAGGTGGCAGCCCAGCTGAGGGATTGAAAACCAGGAGCGAAAGAATTGGGGAAAGTGATCAGACATGTTGATGCATAGGTAGGGATATGGGGAGTAGAAAAATGTTCAAGAGAGGACATACAAGAATAATGGAGAAAAAAAAAAACTGCTGAAGTGTTAAAATATCAGTGTGAGGATTAATTGTAAAAATAATCATAAGGACAGTGATACATTTGAATACTAGATATAAATATTTAAGACGTGAGAGGGCAATTGGAGTTGAAGGTTAAGTCTCTGGGCTGAGAGAAAAAAAAGACATTTTTAATTTCATAGGCTTATCTTAATGATTTAATAGTATCCACTACACCGCTAAAGTTTTCAAACTTTAGTATGAATCAGAATTGCCTGGAGAGCTTGTAAATCAAGGATTCTGATTCCCACTTGCAGAGGTTCTTGATTCAGTAGGTTTAGGATGCAGACCAGAATATCTTTCCAGGTTATTCTGATGCTGCTTTTCTGAGGATCACACATTGAGATTCATTGCACTAAAGAACCAGAAGAATATTGTTCAATTTCCAAGCACTACAGGGAAAGAAGGGACCAAATAAAATTTATTCAATTCAATATAAGGCAAAAAGAGAGGAGTAGGAGGGCAAAGAAAAAGCATCATAAAAAGAAAGAAAAAAATCATGATAGAAAAATGTAAAAGCTCACAAGTAATCAGAGTAAATGTAAATGGATACAATTTGCCTATGAAAATGTAAAGATTCTCAGTCTGTATTAACAAGGAAAATTGTGCTAGATGCTTTCATTAGAAACAGTAAAATTACTTAGAAAGCTTAAGGGAATGAAAAATATACATACCAGGCAAATCCTAATCAAAAGAAAACTTGCTTACCTATATCAATATTAGACAACCTAGACTTTTACTCAATAAAGAATAAAAATCTGTACATAATGATGAAAAGAAAGAGTTACCAGAAGATACAATTAAGTGGAATGTATGTACTTATCCACATAATCTCAAGATATCTAAAGTAAAAATGGACAGAATTACAGGAGAAGATTAAGAAATCTATATCACAGGGAGAGATTTTAAGACAGGCATCTGAGAAAATAATTGCTTAATGAGAGAAATAAAATGAAGATATAAAATATTTGACCAATAGAATTAACAAGCTTTATCTAAGAGATATGTGTATTAGAATCTTGCAGTCAACCCAAAGAGAAAGAATATAGTTTTCAAGCATATGCACATTTACAAGAATTGATGAATGATTAAACTCCAAAAGAAGGTTTAACCAATGCTAAGAATTGATATCACGCAGATTGCTTTGTAATTGAATTAAAAGCCAATAATAATAGGACAACAAAGCAATAATAGAAACAACAACCACAAACTCTGGATATAATAACAATAAAAACAGCATTGATAGTGATAACCAAAATCAGATAATACTTGAAAATGAATGACAATGAAAAGCATTAGTACCAATTATAATTTGTGGAACTCAGCTAGAGCTATTTGTAGAGGAAAAGATGTAGCCTTAAAATGTGCACCTTAGCAAAACTTCACAGTTTATATTGGAAGTCTATTTTGTAATACCAAAAAAGTAGCATGAATATTATCAGAAAGGAAAATACAGGTGTTCTAATCTATGAATATAAATGCAGAAATCCTCAATAAAATATTTAACAAATGAATCTGTAAATGTATAAAAATATATCATGATCAAATACGGTTTATCACATAATGGTTAAATATTAGAAAAAATGTCATTGATTCACAAAAATGAAGTAAATGAAAGACTATATAATATTTAATTGATTCAGGAAAGATGCTGAAAAATAAATTCAACAAGTTTATAAAACTGCCTCACAACCTAGTAATTTTAAAAGTTCTTCTTAAACTGATAAAGGGTATCAGTGCTATACTGCAGTAAGCATGATATTTAATAGTAAAATATAAAATTTCAGGACTATTCAGGAAAGAGGTATCAAGCAAGATGAGTCTGATTAACCTACAACAGAACAGTGAAAACAGAATCATTAAGGGAAACTAAAATATAAGGGAAGACAAAGGAACGTGGGGTAATAGATTATCTGTGAAGTGCAATTTGGAAAATTGTAACTAAGAAGAGAAGCAGAGGCGATACAGGGATGAGGGTACCCAGCAGGGGTAGGCTACTTAGGCAAATGAATGTGCAGCTAATAAAGGGCACTGCAACAGGCCCTGATTCTTTGATTAGCCAGTCTTATGCAGCCTGACAAATTCAGACCCCAAGGAGAACATGACAGAAAATACTAGTTAGGTTCATATTTCATAACTACTAATTAGGGCATCCATAAATGCAAATGAAGTCACCATGGCACATTTAAATTTTTCAATCTACCAAGAGGTAGGAATACACAAAAGTAAAAGGTCTTGTCACAATCCCTGAGAATTAGGAATTAAATTTAATCGTGCATCTCTGCGTGTGTTTCTGCTTGTGATGGACAGTGGGGGTGCAGGTTCTGGTGTGTGGGGAGGTGGGTCACTGGGGAAGGAGGCAAGGGTGGACTTCAACACAGCAGAAACAGGAGGTGATGAAAGTAACTGAGGACAGAGGGTTACTTTTGTTCTTTAAGCATCAAATTGAACATGGAGTGGAGTGGTAGAAGCAATACATTTAATGTACACATTCTGCCTTCCTTTTCAATTCCTCAGTCCTTTAAATTCCGAATGTTAGCCTTTATCCAATTACTGTATGTAGGATAGTCTCCTGTCTTTGATTTTATTTATAATTCTCTTCCCCATAAGGGAGAGGCAGCTTTCGAGATTCGGTTTTGGGGGGCTTCCTGCCTCTTGAGGGCTTTCAAGGTGGTGCTAGTGGTAAAGAACCTGCCTGCCAATGCAGGAGGAGACATCAGAGACATGGGTTCGATCCCTGAGTCAGGAAGATGCCCTGGAGAAGGAAATGGCTACCCACTCCAGTATTCTTGCCTGGAGAATCCCATGGACAGAGGAGCCTGGTGGGCTACAGTCCATAGGGTCACAAAGAGTTGGACATGACTGAAGCGACTCAGCACCCTCCCTCTTGAAGATTCATTAGAACTCTAAGGGTGACAAATGTAGGTTTTACAAAGAGGGTGTAAAGGCCAAGTTCATAAGACTCCTATCAGGATTCAAGCTACTGCTTTCACAGCAGGAAAAGAGCTCATGAATCGGTGATAGTCAAGTGTGGGCTCCTGGGAGACCAGGAAGCCCCTGAGGGGTGTAGACACTGCAGGCTCTTTCTCCATGCACTCCCCCAGGTGCTCACAGAAAAGATCAGAGAAAACCCTAAGGAAGTGTCTGGTGTGGTATAGACATGAAAGAAGGAAACAGCGGACACCTGGAGGGTACAAAACTCTGCTGGACCCCTTTTCCAGACTTCTCCTATGGGACACGCACTTCAGTCTGCTAGGCACCTCTGCCCATGGAATTCTCCAGGCAAAAATACTGAGTGGCATTCCCTTCTCCAGGAGATCTTCCTGACCTGGGGATCAAACTCGGGTCTCCTGCATTGCACACAGATTTTTTACCATCTGAGGCACCAGGGAAGCCCCAATCTGCAGAGGAAAAGCCAGCAAACACTGTTGTCGCCAGAGCATTGATAAAAAAAAACTCACTGCAGCTGGGAGAGGGGAATGACACAATAGGAACAAAGCCCTGCTCCTGGGGAGGGGGCAGGAGCACCTCCTGGACCAACTGCAGCTGGAGGAGGGACAGGGAGACCGAGAAGGACACAGCTCCGAGACCAAGGGACGGGGCAGGCCTGAGACTGAGGTTTAATCAGAAAGCAGAGAACGTCCTCCACCCTCTTCCTCCGCCACCAAGTTAACAAGCTTCAAGTGAAAAGTAAAAGCAGATGCTGAGGGAAGAGGGAAAGGAAAGGAACACCCCCACGTGAAGAGACACAGCGAGGAAGCAGAGCTGAGTGCTGAGCAAATGTTGCTCTGGAAACCAAACCCCGATCTAAACGCAAGGTATCCCTTCAGGAGTTCTGAAGTCTGGGTACCTTGAGGGTAACCACAGCAACAACAAACCCCCAACCCAACTGTATTAACTCAAACTCTCCATCAAAAATCTAGCAGAAGGAAAGGCATGTCCAGTTCCAGGCATAAAAGCTCGTTGCTTTATTCTCTATGGCCCTCCACCAGAAGTCTAGCTTTCAACAAAAAATTATGAGGCATATGAAAAGGCAAGAAAAAAGAGACTCCTAAAACATAAAGCCACAATCAGAGCAAGAGTCAGATATGAACCACATGTTGGCACTATCTGACTGTGGAAATTAGAATAACTTTGATTAATATGTTATGGGCTCTAATGGAAAAGGTACACAATGTGATAGATTAGATGAAAAGTTTCAGCAGAGAGATGGAAAGTTTAAAAGAGATACTCAAATGCAAATAATGGAAAACACACAAGAGAGACATGGAATGTTTTCAGCAGGCTCATCAGACTAACACAGTCGATGAAAGAATCAATGAACTCAAAGAAGGCCAATAAAAATGACCTAAACCAAAATATAAAGATAATGCTGAGTGAATTCAAAAAGAAAATATGGAGCTCCCCTGGTGGCTCAGGGGTTAGGAATCTGCCTTGCAATGCAGGGGACATAGGTCTGAGCCACTCTCCAGGAAGATCTCACAGCTGCCAGGCAGCTGAGCCACGAGCCTGTGCTCTGGAGTTCTCAACCTGAAACTACTGAGCCAGCGTGCCCCAGAGTCTATGCTCTGCAGCAAGAGAAGCCACCGCAACGAGGAGCTCTCGCACCACAACGAGAGAAAGCTCACATGCAACAGTGAAGACCCAGCATGGCTGAAAATAAATAAGCAAATAAAAATTTTAAAGACACATAGAAAAACATTACTAAGTATTCAAGAGATATATAACAATATCAAACTAACATAGGTGTTCTTTGAAATTCAGAAAGAGAGAACAGGACAAAGAAGTGTTTGAAGCCATAATGGAAAAGAAATTTCCAAAATTATGACAGATACCAAGCCACAGATTCAAGAAAGTCAGATAATACCAAGGGGGATAAATACCCAAACAAACAATAGAATAAACAAACAAATAATAATAAATCCTACACAACACTAGGCATATCATAATCGAATCACTAAAAACAAAAAGAAAAACCTTGAAGGCAGCCCCCCAAAAGGCACATTACACAGAGAAGAATAAAAGTAAAATTATAGACTTTCTGTAAGCCAGAAGACAATGGAGTGGTAGTTTTTAAAAGCAAAAATAGGGGTGGGGCAGAAACTATCAATATAGAATTCTATACCCAATGAAATGTCTTTCAAAAAGGAGAGAGAAATATTTTCTAGGCAAACAAAACTGACAGAATTCATTGCAAATAGACCTACAGTACAGAAACTGTTCAGGAAATTCAGGCAGAAGAAATACAAGTTGGAAATTTGGACTTACACAAACAAATAATGAATCAGAAATAAAATAGGTGACAATAACTATTTTTTCTTATTTTTAATTGCTCTAAAAGAGAAATTTTGCTCTAAAGCAAAAATAGTTAACAATACACTATGTGTTTTTAGCATATGTTAAATAAAATATATGACAATAATACCAAGGATACCAGGGAAGAAACTGTTGAAATTTCTCACACTATACAAGTAGTGTGTGTATACTCAGTTGCTTAGTCATGTCTGACTGTGACCCCATGGACTGTAGCCCACCAGGCTCCTCTGTCCATGGAACTCTCCAGGCAAGAATACTGGAGTGGGTTGCCATTTCCTTCCCCATCCAGGGATCAAATCCACATCTCTTGGGTCTCCTGCATTGGCAGATAGCTTCTTTACCACTAGCACCATCTGGCACAAGTAACAATATAATATTATTTGAAGGTAGATCCTGGTGAATGTAAGTTTTCTATTATTAATTTAATGTGTGTTATATGTGTTAGTCACTCAGTCATGGCTGACTCTTTGCAACCCCATGGACTATAGCCTGCCAGGCTCCTTTGTCCATGGAATCCTCCAAGCAAGAACTGGAGTGGGTTGCCATTCCCTTCTCAGGGTAGCTTCCTGACCCAGGGATTGAACCTGGGTCTCCTGAACTGCAGGCAGATTCTTTACCTTCTGAGCCATCAGGGAATCCCCATTAATGTAATAGTGGTGACTTAAAAAAAGAGACACAAATAATATTCCAATAGAAGAAATAAAATGGATTTTAAAAATAGTTCAAAGTTTTTCCTGCTACTCTTTCTTTCACTACTTTAATTAATTGCTCCCTTTGGAGATCTGCATAATATTTGGCTTATAACTTCCTATCACATGGAAAGTAGTACAGCATCCTGGTGATAAGACTAAGCTTTGGAGTTAGACCTAGGTTCTCATCCAGGCTCTGCCTCTCACTAGGTGTGTGATCTTGGACAAGGTTTACTCCTCTGAGCCTGAGTTTTCTCATGCAAAGTAAACATGGCAGGGACTTCCCTAGTGGCCCAGTGGTTAAGAATCCATCTTGTAATGCAGCAGATGTGGATTCAGTCCCTGGCCAGGAAGCCAAGACCCCACATCCCTTGGAGCAACTAATCCCATGAGCCACAACTTCTGAGCCTGTGCCACAACTAGGAAGTCCAGGGGCCACATGAGAGGAAAGAGCCTTCATGACACAACGAAGAACTTGCAGGCTGCACCTGAGACCCATCGCAGCCAGATAAATACATAATTTAAAATAATAAATAAATAGTGCTACGAAAATAAGTAAATATGGTAATGGTACCTATCTCAGAAAATGATTGTGTAGAGCAGATGAAATAATCCACATTAAGTTTTCAGTTCAGGACCAAACATATAATAAGTGCTCAATAAATAAAGGTTATTTTATTTATTTCCCTTACGACATTGCTTCAAAAGTACTTTTTATGTTTTTCTTTCCCACATTTTCCATTGGAGTGTATGCTCACCATCAGTGATACTGTATTGGTTATACTTGCACAGTTATCTTCTAATAGGTAAGTAACTAGTTAATGTAAGAACAGAAAGTGTTTTTCAGAAACAATGAGCAAAGAAAAGCCTCAGGTGGGTATTGGGTCAATAGAATTTTTCTTGTTAGACTCTCATGTACATGCCAGACCTATGCAATTACCACTAATTTTCCTGATTAAAAGTGATGTTTCCCCTCTTCTTCTCCATAAATATTTTACGATAGTAACCATCTCACTGTCATTGACCGCCTTTCTGCAACTGTGGCAGAAACAACATGGTTTGGTCAACTCAAAGTACTTTCAAAAGTGGTAGCAAAATGAAAGAAGTAATGAAAAAGTGTGTGACCTCGAAGATCTTGTCTTAAACATGAATGCGTGGTAAAGGACGCTGTTTGGAATCTTTAGGTTTATGTGTGTGCAAATTCTGCAGAACCAGAAACCTACACCCAATAATGGAGAACAAGTGCCAACTATTAGCCTTTTGTAAGGAAGGTGTTGCCCTGACTTAAACCAATTGAGCTCTGTCTTCAGGAAGCACTTTAAGGAGGGCTTCCTCACTGTTGAGTAAGAAGGTTTTCAACATTCTTTCAGTGAAGGAGTCTAGATTTGTCACCTTGGCTAAATTCCCTGAAGCCTCTCATGCAGCTTCTGTATGCCTCAAACACACACCACATGCCTGTTCTCTAAAGATTCATCAGCTACAGCCCTTTGATTCTACAGAGAAAGCTATAGAATTTTTTTTTTTTTAATGAGAGCCCATAAATACTTCTTTGACATATTAGCAGGGACACACATGACTATGTTGATGTTTGAACAACATGACTAAATCCATGTATTTATTACAGTATACTCTGGCATGGGAAAAAAGGAAAAATGAAGGAAAAAGATATAACTCTTGCACACCAGCCTTGAAGTCCTAAATGGGAAGGAAAAACAGACCCTTACTTTGAAGGCTGAGGTGTAGACAATCTGTTAGCTTTCATTCCAGCCCTCTGTCCCTTTCCAGGAGATGAATTACCGGAACTTGTATGGTTTGAGTTAAGGGAAACCCATTCCCCTGGCATGTGGGTGTTGTCCTGGGGAGTGGAAGACAAGAAAGTTGATGTGTTGGGCTATAAATCTTGACTAAAAGGGTGTTTGGGGCTATTCAGGCACTTCCCAGCAGTTATATGACACAGTTAAAAGTGGCATCACAGTGGGGCCACATGCCGTGAGCTGGCCAACTGAATGACATGAGGGTGTCACCAGTGGGGCAGACACACAGCGCGAAACAGACTGTGATCGACCCTCTCGACTTTGCGAGAAGGGCTCAGCTGCCCAGGGAGCATGGAGCAACACTCACAGCAGAACGGCTGGCTCTGCCGGTCATGCGCTGACTCCCCCACTGTGAACAGGACAGCAGGCAGCAGCGAGGCAGCGAAACAAGGCTTATTGGAAGCCAAGAAAATCAAAACACACACCACAGAAAGCCCAAGGAGGGAGTGCTGAGTAACCCGCGTGCCCAGTCTAAAATCACCCCTCCTCCATGTGCCGCCCTCCCCTCCTCCGTGACTCATCATCTCTCTAGAATAATAAAACATCACCCAGCCACCACGTCCAAGCTAGGATTTCATATCTCACAAACCAGTTTTTCAATCTTTGTGCTCTCAACTGAATGCAATTAATATGTATTGAATTACATAATCCTAACCTTGACCCTCACCCTTAACCCCTAACCCTGACCCTAACCAGGGCCCTGCATTTTGCTTGATGTTGCAGAAGGCAGGAAAAATAAGCACACCCATGGTCCCACCATTCGAGGAGTTTCCAGTCTGCTTGGGAACACGGACACATAAGACTGTGTTCTTTGTTTCTGGACAGAGTGCAGACCCTATGAACTTCTTTCTTGCACCATGCTGGGTGGCCGTGACCCGCAAACGTGGGTCTGAGAGCCTGGGAGCTGTGCTAGGTTCCTGTAAGTTTTGTGAACCTTCTGCAAACCAGTTTTTACTCCTGCGCTTGGCCATTCTGGGGATAGGATCAAGTTCATGTCTGGCTCTGTGACAGAGGGGCTTTGGGTAAGTTTCTGACCCATCCATGCAGAAGAGCTCCATGCAACACTCCACAGATATTTTTTGTTTTCCCACTGTGTGCCTGACCCTGTCCCGGAAACTAGAACATATCAGTAAACAGACAAAGATCTCTGTCCATCTGGTGGAAGAGATGATAAAATGAAAAACAAGAGAAAGACAGAGTATGTTAGAAGGTGACAAATGGTACAGCAAAAAGCAAAACATTACAGTGCGAATAGATGGGGAGGCTGGGTGTAGTAGGGACAAGTTGCAATATGAAAATTGGGTGGTCTTGGTAGATCTGACTAAGAAGGTCAAATCTGAGCAAAGCCTTGAAAGAGCTGATGGTGTGGGTCTTATCTAGCAGAGAGAAAGCTGTGAGACAACCTTATTGAAAATTTCAGAATTATAAAAAAATCAATAAACTTGATAAATCCATTCTTCAACACAGTAAGCGAAAATGACCTACAAATCAACTGAAAATGGAAAATGGAGCATCTGTCAACATTATTGAACCAAAACAATAACGCAGAGATGTTACAGCCCCCACCTTATTTCAGGATATCAAGAACTAGTCCACATGATGACCCTCTGGAGGAAGTGGTGCAGATGTCAACAAAAACTCAGATGAGAGACTTCCCTGGCAGTCTAATGGTTAAGACTCTGTGCTCCCAATACTGGGGGCACCGGTTTGATCCCCTATCATGGAACTATGATCCTGCATGTCACACAGCATGGCCAAAATAAACAAATAAATAAATAAATATATGCTATTTTAAAAAAAAGAAACTCAGAGGAGGCAGACAGAAGCCACACTAAGGTAATGGAACTAAAGAAAATAACTTCTGCTGTCTATAGCATCCCAACTGGAGATGCTTAAAGAATTCAATTCTTGTATTAAGTGTCAAGACCTGCATTTTAAACACAGAGATGGTGACATTAAGTAAACATGGCACTCTGGCCCTTCATATCACACACATATGTCGTGTTTATTGCTGGCAAGTGGACTAAACCTTTTAAACACAACTAGAATGGCATGTCTAAAGCCATTCACCTTTTCTAAGCTAATGAAGTATTAACAGCCTGAAAGTGGTTGTGACTGTGGAATTGTCTCTTAAATACCACTCCACGGAATAGCATACTACAAGGCTCCCCCAAATACCTACACTTACATATACTGACCTGCGGTCAGTGAGTATACTTTGTCATTTACAAACAGGCATGGAGGGCCCACTATACCAAAAGCACTTTTCGGTTCTGGCCTTTGACTTCTGTGAAGCCTCTATGTTGCTGATCACTCCTTCCTTCTTGAAAGGACTTCTCTTCTTGTTTCTCATTTCTCTGTACTTTACCTTGTTTCATGAGTCACTTCTGTTCCTCCTCCACCTAAGTCTTAAATGCTGACGATCCAAGTTGGAAGCAAAGAAGTCTTTTGGAAGGATTCTCTGTGGAGACCCTTTCCTGCACATCTTGTTGACCCAGCAACTCCTATCACAGAAATCTGTCTTCTGGAAACACTCATGTGCACCAGTATTTGAGTTATGAAATTGAATGTACTGGCATCTGATATTTCTTGTCTGCTCTCCCTTTCTTCTGTCTCTGACTCCAGTCTCTAAAGTTTGGTTAGAACTTGAGCGGCAGACAAGAGCCAAGCCTCAGTGACTGGAGGGTTTGCATCCCTCTGGCCACTGTACCTAGTTCATGAATGAACACAGGACACAAAACGAGTCAATGAGACTTCCCAAGACCTAGGCTAAAACCCTAGGAGAGATGCCTTCTCTTCTTTCTGGGATTATTAGCTGGATGAATTCTGTAAACAAAGAACCAATCTAAGAATGATGCCAGAAGAGGAAACATAAAAACAGAATTTTGATACTGTCATTTAAGGCTCTGGATCACACCATCAGTTACGCATGCGAGTATGCTAAGTCACTTCAGTTGTGTCCAACTCATTGCAACCCTATGGACTGTAGCCCTCTAGGCTCCTCTGCCCATGGGATTCTCCAGGCAAGAATACTGGAGTGTGATGCCATGCCTTCCTCCAGGGGATCTTCCCAACTCATGGATGGAACCCTTTTCTCTCATGTCTCCAGAATTGGCAGGCAGGTTCACTAGCACCATCTGGGAAGCTCTAGTTATGTGAACCAATAAATCCCCTTTTTTCATTATGCCAGTTACATCTGGGTTTCTGAAGTTTGTGAACACAGAAATCCTAACTACCACAGGAAAAAAAAGTGGAAACAAACTAAATGTCTTCAATGAGGGAATGGCTAGTCAAACTATGGTGTGTGCTGTGGAATACTCTGCAGCATAGAAAGAAGAGGCAATGTTATACATACTGTCATGGAAGTTCTCTAAGATATATTTTTAAGCAAAAAAAAGTAAGTGAAATGTGTAAAGAATGATCTCATTAATATTTTAGATTGTGTGTGTGTGTGTGTGTGGTGTGTGTTGGAGCAGGGCATGGAACTGATTCCAGTATTCTTGCCTGGAGAATTCCATGGACAGAGGAGCCTGGTGGGCTACAATACATAGGGTCGCAAAGAGTTGGACATGACTGAATGACTCATGGTGTGTGTGTGTGTGTGTGTGTGTGTGTGTATGGTGTGTGTGTGTATGTGTGTATGGTGTGTGTGTGTGTGTGTGTGTGTGTGGTGTCTGCACTTCCCCCATATGTCTTTTTATTCTGGCCCTAATTAATGAGATCACCTAATCACTGGAATACCAGATGGGAACACTCCCAGACATGGCTCTTCTTCCCACAGTCCACTTCTCTCAACATCCCCATGGTCACTAAATGTTATCAGCTCCACCTTCTAAACACCTCCTGGATTTGTCCCTTCTCCTTGTCCTCATTTCTGCCTCTGCTGCCCAAGCCCTCATTATGAGTGGCCTGGCTTATTACTATACACATCTACCCAATCACCAAGACTCCACGCTTCCTTATCTTTCATTCTCCCCCACAAAGAGATGTTTCTAAATGCAGTTCTGAGCCTGTAATTCCTCCGCCTGACAATCTCCAGCAGATACATTAATAGGAAAAATGTCCAAACTCAGGGGCAAGGCATGCTCGGTCTTCTCTGATCTGCCTCATGACGGCACCTCCAGTTTGACCTTCTCACCATTCCCCTCCCCACATCCCACACGTAGCAAACATCTGGCAGCTTCCAGAGCACACCAAGCCTTCTCTCACTTCACCGCCTTTGCAGAGGCAGCTTCCTCTGCTTTAGCTCACTTTTCCCCGCCTTCCTTTCCTGCCTCACTCCCTCTTTCTTCAAAGATCAAGGGAAGCATCCCTGTTTCTGATTCTCCTAGAATTCTCCTAGAGGGATGGGGTACCATTCTTACGTATACTCTTGAAATGCTCTGCCCCGGCCACCTCCCTTGTCCTACTTTACTGTAACAATCCCTTTACTCATGTGACTTCTTTCCAGAGTCCCTAAACAGGGGGGTCACAAAGTATAGGCTCAGAACAGAATCCTGCTCTATCATTTTATAGCTGTGAGACTTCGGGGCAATTAACTTGATTTCTGTGCCTCTGTTTCTTCATCTGTACAATGAACTGTACGCAGCCACAAAATTGTTGTGAAGATTAAGCAGGTCCATCTACACAGAGTGCTGGAAATAGTGCCTGGCTTATGGAAAGCACCCAATAAGGACTGCTTTCATTCATATTATTAACCATCTTTGTGTCTAGTCCAATGACTGGCATGTAAGAGATGCTCAATAAATGAACAATTACTTTTTAAAACAAGTATTTTGAAAAAAATACTTCTGTAGAAGCATTCATTCCCCAAGATGTGGTTCCATTTTAAGGTGAGACTTTATACCAGGACACATAAAATAAAGGAAAATGCCATTTAGAAACCAATTTCAAATAACTTAAATGATAATTGCAGTCTTCCAGAACACAGCCACTCATCACAGCTTTGGGGCCATCATTCACACAGCTTTATGTAAAAACCACCTCATCCATCAATTTTAACATCATGAATGGTAAAAGTGCTATCCCCCACTCTAACACTCTTTAGAATTTCATTTGTAACACAATTTGGAAATGTTGGCAGAATGATTCTCTGGCAGGACTATTTTTTCAAGTCCTACTTCTCCAACTAAAAATTACTAAAAATTTCAAGACAAGATGGTCTCCAAGAACTTTTTCATTACCAGTGGGAGAGCACGAAACCTTTGTCACCTTTGTTCCTGTCACAACCAAATCGTCCTTCCTTGGATCATGCTTCACTGTCCCCCAAAGATCCATGCATATCCACGATGCTACAAATTCATTACATCAGAAGAATGACTGCTGGTGAGACAGGCTGAGACCTGGGACCCTCTGCGGCAACACTTGTACCTGGACGACTGCCTCCTCGAGCAACAGAATACAAAGAAACTACAAGGGACTGACAATAACTGTGTGTGTGCGTCTGCTGAAGCTCCAATACTTTGGCTCCTTGATGTAAAGAGTCAACTTACTGGAAAAGACCTTGATGCTGGGAAAGATTCAAGGCAGGAGGAGAAGGCAGCGAGAGACAATGAGATGGTTGAATGGCATCACCAATTCCATGGAAATGAGTTTGCGCAAACTCTGGGAGATAGTAAACGACTGGGAAGTCTGGCGTGCTGCAGTTCGTGGGGTCACAAAGAGTCAGACACAACTGAGCAACTGAACAACAATGTGCTGTGCACACCTGGAGCGAATTGTAGGTAACGAGATACACGGAGACCAAAGAGCCCGACGGCCACTGCGGAGGAGCCAGACGCGAAAGCAGGGTACCATGCATGCCCCCCGCACATAGCCACACCAAAGGTGAGCAAACCCCCTGAGCCTCTCCTCCAGCCCAACTCCTGGACACTCCCCTACCCTCACCCTAAATAAGGAGCTAACTTCCCTCTCCCCACCTCGAAGAGTGAGCAAGAGAAACTGTTATTTGGTCTGCTATCCCCTGCTGCAGCAGGGGCCCCAATAAAGCTTTGCCTGACCTCTGATCAATTCCTATTGATTAAGGAGGCCAAGAACTCTGGTCAGTAACAATGGGACAGAAGAGAGAGAGGAAAGGGATTGAGAGGCTAAGGGAGAGAGGACAGAGGGGCCTAACTCCTTGAAGGGGTTAAATTGAAAGAGGTGTGTGGTTGGAGCAACAGACCTCACGGGATGGAATATGTGGGGACCCTTCTTTCCCTCCGCTGCTCGTCTCCCCCATCCAAGAGCCCCATCCACAAGGAATGTTTCATCCTCTGTGTCAATGCATGCATGTGTATGCTCAGTTGCTTGGTCATATCTGACTCTTTGCAACCTCATGGACTGTAGCCCGCCAGGCTCCTCTGTCCATGGGATTCTCCAGGCAAGAATGCTGGAGAGGGTTGCCATTTCCTCCTCCAAGGGATCTACCCAACCCAGGATCAAACCTGAGTCTTCTGCATCTCCTGCATTGGTGGGCGCATTCTTTACCACTGTGCCACCTGGGAAGATGACTGAGTCAATGCAACCGAATCCTTCCTGCTGAGCTCTGGCCCAGAACTCATGACGTCCCACTTTTCAGCAGATCTGGCAGACAGAGGAGACCAGCCAACATTCATCTTGCAGACCTCGGGGGGATTTGGGAACTGGAGGAGGGAGAGAGTAACACGCAGGCAGGCTCTCTGGAAGCCATCTATTTCACCCTCTGGACCCCAGAGCTTTGATCTCGCTCCACAGATCATCTCTCTGTAATCATATCACATCTTTCTTTCCACCCATAAAGCCTGAAAGATTAGGGACAACTGACTTATGATAATAATAACAAGTCCAATATTCACGCAGCTCGTTTCTTCCAAGGAAACTGGAGGCCCTTCCAAGTTCTCCCCATTCATCTTGCAGCCCTTCTGCCAGGCTAACAGCAGTTTTGCTATTTAGCAAAACAGGAGCCGGGCTGGGGAAAGAGCTTAGAGATTTTGCGATGGTAAATGAGAGGACGATGGTAAATAAGTCAGACATTGATGAGTCTACTGAACAAACAAAATTTCATATTGTGCAATGAATCCCCCTAAAGAGCAGTATTCCCTGCAAAAACAATATTGGAGGTTTCTAGAAAGACTCTAAGAAATATGTTAAATAGACACAATTTTTTTTACAGATATCTTAAAATGTGGAGAAAGAACAGAAAGTAGCCGTTGAGGTTGGCAGGCAGGATCTTTACAGGAAACATTAACTGTGACCTTCCTCATCGCCACTGTTTTCTACTGGCCTGTCTTTCCAAGAAGACCTTAAAGACCTTTCTTTAACTATGTTTTTTACCAGGGAATCAGATCTCGTGTCTTATTCCAGAAAATTTGCTGCTCTGCCAAGATAGAGTGAGCAGGCATCAGATGGAGCCAGGGATGTTTCAGGACTAACTTGCTAATTCAGGGTGCTGATTCTTCCAGCTTTTGTCTCACTTGCTTTTTTTTCTTTTAGACTCTGCTATTATGGCCATCCTAAAAGCAGACTATTCAAATTATACTTGCTAAGGCTCTCTCAATTAGAGGAGACGGGAATGCTGTCACTATGGTTCTCTCTGAAATTATTGGTGCTTCAGAAAGATGACAGCAAGTGGAACCCAAATGCCTGCAGCACCGGGTTTATTTTTTACAAGTTTTGATTATATATTAGGGTATAGCAAATTAACAATGTTGTGACAGTTTCAGATGGACAGCAAAGGGGCTCAGTCATACATATATATGTATCCATTCTGTCCCCAACTCCCCTCACGTCCAGGCAGCCACATAACATTGAGCAGAGCTCCTCGTGCTATACAGTAGGTGCTTGTCCGTTATCCATTTTAAACACAGCAGTGTGAACATGTTAATTCCTTAGGAAGCATCACTATGAACAAAGCTAGTGGGGGTGATGGAATTCCAGTGGAGCTATTTCAAATCCTGAAAGATAATGCTGTGAAAGTGCTGCACTCAATATGCCAGAAAATTTGGAAAACTCAGCAGTGGCCACAGGACTGGACAAGGTCAGTTTTCATTCCAATCCCAAAGAAAGGCAATGCCAAAGAATTCTCAGACTACCGCACAATTGCACTCATCTCTCATGCTAGCAAAGTAATGCTTAAAATTCTCCAAGCCAGGCTTCAACAGTACATGAACCATGAAATTCCAGATGTTCAAGCTGGATTTAGAAAAGGCAGAGAAACCAGAGATCAAATTGCCTTCATCTGCTGGATCATCAAAACAGCAAGAGAGTTCCAGAAAAACATCTACTTCTGCTTTATTGACTACACCAAAGACTTTGACTGTGTGGATCACCACAAACTGTAGAAAATTCTTAAAGAGATAGGAATACCAGACCACCTGACCTGCCTCCTGAGAAATCTGTATGGAGGTCAAAAAGCAACAGTTAGAACTGGGCATGGAACAACAAACTGGTCCCCAGTCGGGAAAGGAGTACATTAAGGCTGTATATTGTCACCCTGCTTATTTAACTTATATGCAGACTACATCATGTGAAATGTTGGGCTGATGAAGCACAAGCTGGAATCAAGACTGCCAGGAGAAATATCAATAACCTCAGATATGCAGATGACACCACCCTTAGGGCAGGAAGGGAAGAAGAACTAAAGAGCCTCTTGATGAAAGTGAAAGAGGAGAGTGAAAAAGTTGGCTTAAAACTCAACATTCAGAAAACTAAGATCACCACATCTGGTCCCATCATTTCATGGCAAATAGATGGGGAAACAATGGAAACAGTGACAGACTTTATTTTCTTGGGTTCCCAAACCACTGCAGATGGTGACTGCAACCTTGAAATTAAAAGACACTTGCTCCTTGGAAGAAAAGTTATGACCAAACTAGACAGCATATTAAAAAGCAGAAACATTACTTTGCCAACAAAGGTCTGTCTAGTCAAAGCTATGGTTTTTCCAGTAGTAATGTACGGATGTGAGAGTTGGACTATGAAGAAAGCTGAGCACCAAAGAATTGATGCTTTTGAACTGTGGTGTTGGAGAAGACTCTTGAGAATCTCTTGGACTGCAAGGAGATTCAACCAATCAATCCTAAAGGAAATCAGTCCTGAATATTCATTGAAAGTACTGATGCTGAAACTGAATCTCCAATACTTTGGCCACCTGATGGGCAGAGCCAACTCATTAAAAAAACCCCGATGCTGGGGAAGATTGAAGGCAGGAGGAGAAGGGGACAATAGAGGATGAGATGGTTGGATGGCATCACTGACTCAATGGACATGAGTTTGAGTAAGCTCCAGGAGTTGGTGATGGACAGGGAAGCCTGGCGTGTTGCAGTTCACGGGGTCACAAAGAGTCAGATACAACTGAGCGACTGAACTGAACTGAACTGAACTGAACATGTCAATCCCAAACTGCCTATCTCTTTTCCCCTTCTTTTCCCGCTGGCAATCACAAGTTTGCTAAGTCTGTGAGTCTGTTTCTGCTCTGTAAGTAAAGACTATTAATTTATTAACAGTTTCAGACTATGTACCATCAGGCTCCACCCTCCTCATTATTCTATGCATAGGGTGGCACTAATTGCCCACATGGGCAGGAAGAAGAGCAACAGGTCTGTGTAAATGCTTCCTCTCCTGCCAGCAAGCCCTCTCGATCTGGACATCTGCCCCTACCGGACATTTTAGCAGTAGCCATTTCTCAACTGACCAGCAGGCTGATCAGTGGGGAGGCTGCCGTCCCCCCAGCAAATGAAAATCCCTGTTCCTATTGCAGAAGTGGAATCACTTAAGAAGACTATTACCGGAGGAGCTCACCCTTCTCTGCTAAGCTCTTGTTCACTCGGCACCTGGCGCTAATACAGGAGGCTACTGAAACAAACGGTTCAGGACAGAAAAGCAGCCACACTACTTCATGTCCTAAGCAGGGTGTGACTTTTCTTTTTCTACTTATGATGGCTTTAAAAGTCCTACCTCATATTTAGACAGCACATGTTACTTAAACCTTTCTCTTCTTGGAGAAGGAAATGGCAACCCACTCCAGTATTCTTGCCTGGAAAAGTCCACGGACAGAGGAGCCTGGCGGGTTGCAGTCCATGGGATTACATGCCTAAGCATGAGTATGCATGAAGAGGGTGGAGGGAGATGGGTTGGTAGCAATAAACTGGTAGAACTCAAACAAACAAAACCTTCTCTTCTACTTAACATTAATCAATCCTCTCACCTGGTGAGACTGGCATCATTATGTATAATTTTCTAAGATACTAGGGTTCAGGAAAGAATATACATATTACCAAGTCAAGATATAAATAATGCCAGAGTGAGGAATTCAAACTATTCCAACCCATTTTGCATCTGATAATAAGCTCTTATTGCTATGAGTAGTAAAATTATTTACAACTTCATCAATGCTTTCAAGATCAAAGGAGACAATTTTACATTTATTATGTGAGATCATGGACATTTAGACATAATGAAGAAAAACAGATTATGGAAGCCTGTGACTTGAATCATTAGAAAAATGTAATAAATTTATCAAGACTAAACAGACCCCAGACAAATGGAAAACAAACCTTTGTGGGTTAAAGACCAAAGCTGAAACTTGGGAATAAAATGTGGAAACTAGGGTGGGCTGCCAAAGTGATATAATTGGAATATTTGAATTTTTGTCACTTAGAACAAGAGGAAGCCAGGTGAAGGAAAGGACAGGTAATAAATACAGAAATTAATAGAACTAATTCAATAGAAGTTAAAAATGAAATTCAGGAAAAGAACCTTCGAATTTAAAAATGATTACCCAAAAGGGGGAATAGGACATCATCAGGGCAGAAAACCATGCCTGCTATATTAAATGGAGCATGTGAGGAAAGAGTTTTCCAAATTCTTTTCCTAACTTCTGTTTACACTCCAGCTTTGTTACAGGGCTCAGAGCACATACACTCAGACCAGTATTCCAAGGAGCTTACCTTCCTTTGTTAAATGTTAGGTACTACTCCCATATATTTGCCTGAACTGTGATTAGGGTTTCCCACTGCCCATGGGTGAACTTACACCAGATGAAATCTTGACCTGAGACAAGCTAAGGGAAAGAAAGTATTCCAAGAGTCACAGCTCCCTGGTTCCACTTTACCTCCAGAGGCAAAATGCTAAGTTTTTTTTAAAAAAGAAAATTAGTCTGGTTGCTAATTTTTAATTCCAAGCACTTTGAGATCTATGAAGTTCCACAATGAGATTGTTAACAGAGACAAAGATCATAAAATTTCAAGCAACACAAATGGCTAATTTATGCTAATTAGTGATTTTTGGCAAATAACATGGCATACGTCCATTCCATGGGGAATGCTCCTCAAATGGCAGCAAGAGTGTGACATGCATATGAAATTCAATTTAATATAATGCTATAATTTTTTTAAAGAAAATGTTTCAACCTCTTAAAGCATTTAGTGAGAAATGCACCTTTTCTATTTTGAAATGAAGAAAAGAGCTTAACTTGCCTTGCTGAATAAAATGGACACCATGAAGAAATCCAGTAAGAAACTCTCTGAAATATCTTTGTAGTCGAAATGGAAAAAGATCACTGTGAAGCCCAAGTGAGTAAACTGGTGGACTGGGTTACAGAAAGAGGTCCGCAGCAGCTTCATGCCTGCAATGACCATCAGAAAAATGTCCCAGCTGTTGAAAAGGAAAGAAAGGAGATGATCAGTGGTGGTCCACACGCTGCTGGGTGAGTTACAACGGCTCACGAGTCTTGAGTGCTTACTGTGAGTTATGCACATTACAAAAAGCCAAGACGGTGGGTTATTATCTTCATTTTACAGAGGAGTAAACTGAGTCTCAGAGTTTCAGTCATTTATCTCACGGGGTGACAGCAGGATTGAAACTGGATCCCAAGGGACTCGCCAACACAGACTCTGCCACTAGAGGCAGCTTCCTCACTATGCTCAGAACTTTGCAATCAAGGGCACAGAGCTTCCTGGGAGCTTTTCTGAAGGAGCTACTACATTGTCAAGTTCCACGAGAAGCTTGGTGGCAAGTGAGAAAGCAGAGCAGGTTGTCCTTGTTAGCATCAGCTCAGTGCAAGCCTTTTAAAAAATTACAAAATCTCACTGAATCAATGCCGTAACAGTGCGAAGTGTTAGTCAGTCTTGTCTAACTCTTTGCGACGCCATGGACTATAGCCTGCCAGGCTCCTCTGTCCATGGAACTCTCCAGGCAGGAATACCACAGTGGGTTGCCATTCTTTTCTCCAGGGGATCTTCCTGATCCAGGGATCGAACCCAGGCCTCCTGCATTGTAGGCAGATTCTTAAACGTCTGAGTAACAGTAGCTAATATTAAATTCTGAAATGAGGAAAAATCCCACTGTCTCAATAAGACTGTTTTTACTTTACATATTCATTGCAATGTTTTCCACCATATTTGTTGTCTTTGTAAACATAAGCTTTCTGATCTTTTTTTTCCCCACTAAAAATTATATCAACAACATGACCCAGGACCCCACGCCCTAGACCTTCTGAGTTACGAAACAGGACAGAGGCAGACCCGCAAAGAAATAGCAGGACTCTGCTGTGAGGACCAAACTCCTCAGTTCTCCTGTCCAACTATTCTGGGGGCAGGTGCTATGTGCACAATTCTAGCAGACAACAAGGTCAACAATCTACCTACCTTGAGACGGGAAGGTAACTGATCAGTGCTCAGAACAGCCAGAAAGAGCACACCACTACCTCCTTGAGGGGTCAGTCCTTTTGAAAGAAAGTCTTGCACATTTTAACCAGATTTCCCACTAGTTTGAACATCCTATTTGGTAACTCAAAAGAAAAAGACGTGGAAATATGTTCCAGAGAACAGTTGCACTTAAAAGAGAGGTTTCCTTTTTAAAAAATTTTATGAACATATAGTTGATTTACAATGTGGGGATAATTTCTGCTGTACAGCTAAGTGACTCACTTATACCCTTATCAGCATTAATAATACCTCAGGATCCAGGCAGTAAAAGCATGTCTCCTAAGTCTTGGCATCTATCAAGTACAAAATTGTCATTTTTGTCATCAAAAAGATCTAATGGTAGTATTTTCATTGGCCTTTGGCCTCAATCTAATAATTTATACACTTTCAGACCTAGTGTTGCAATCGATTCTACCCTGTCCCTGAGTGAGGTCTGGCCAAAGCACTGTGTGGACTTAGATTTGGCTTCTGAGAAAAACTAGCCCTGATTCCATGCAGATTTGGGGAGAGTGGGAAGGTGTTTAGTAACCTCTATTCCTTCAGCGAGGCTGAGCACTGCTCTATAACCCCTTTCTTCTCCAGTAGAAACTAATGGCCATGATGAACATACAGTATGAAAACAGGACTCAGGCCCATCTGCCTTTGATGACAGCCCAGGATATGAGAATGCCTATGACACAGCCAAAGTTCTTGGGGCAAAGGGACCCAAAGATAAGGTGTCCCAAGGCTAGGGATATTCTGGTTTTCAAAGGAGAGGAGTGGGTTTTCTCGGTTATTCAGGCAAAAATCTAGATGAGGGTTAACTCTAAACTTTGTTTTCCATGACTATGACTAAAATGGACAGCACCCATTTTATATTTATTAATGACAACTGGCGAAGACTAAGAGAGAGCTTACGGAGTGATGCTTGTGGCTTTTCTAACACTGCAATAGCAATGGTTACAGCCAATGGTTCACAGATGGTTGTAGGCTTAGCTGAAGATTTTATAAAGGCTTCAGTAGCAGTCAGTGAACAATGGCCTGGGACAGAGGCAAAGCATCCCTTTAAATCACACTGGCAGATGCCTAACAAGACCCCATGAGGCACCCACTCATTATTTACCAGCCCCCACTCAATCATCCATCCATCCGTCCATCCTCCTACCATTTCCTGTTATTACAAGTTGAATAAGAAACAGTGCCTGCCATTGAGGAGTTCACAATCTAGTACCGTGGTTCTCTATGAGGGTCAGGTGTGGGCTGGGCTTACCCAGGTCTCTAGGTCTCTAGGAGATACTGACACATGGCCTCCTGCTGTCCTGTTTGAGAACAGCTGGTCTAGCGGGATGCTTGAGCTCTTTAGAGTCTTTAGATTTTACAGATTTTAGAGAGACTTTTTGAGTCTTCAGATGGATGCCTCAAGAATATAAAGGAATCATCACTTTGGGCTCTGAGAAAAAGAATTCTGTGGGTATCATCTGGGAGTTAAGAGTATTTGCAGGTACATAGGTAAGGTGCCACTTCTTTAGTGTCTTGAAAAAAATGACAGGAGATAGAGATTAATACTACTTCAAACTGGACTATCAATGAATTGTGAATTGTTTATTCGACTCTTCATAATTCCTAACCTTTATATCCATCCTCCATCAACAGCCAGAGCTGCTTGGCCTCAACTGGCAGGCTTAACTCTCAAGGTCCTGGTCCTGATGTTGGGAAGTGAGAACTCTCAGTGCTTTTGCTGATTATCCCAGGGCAGCCCTGGTACTTGGCTGGCTGTTTTGGTTCTGACTGTGAATCCTTGTTTGGGAAACTGAGGATCTACCTTGTCCCAGAATGTCCTCATGGCGTCAGCCAAAATGGTACCACACTGGAAACACCTGCCACTAGAAAAGCACTGGATGTTCTAGACGTAGGGTTATCTCATGCATGGGGCCCCACCCAAACTGAAAGGTCTGCAGTCGCATCAGCTGCCTTCTCTGTCTAGTAAGACTAAACCTTCATCACTGGATCTGAAGTCTAGGAGTTTAATTACCAAACGGTATGGACTTCTTGGGCTTCCCAGGTGGCACTAGTGGTAAAAAAAAACCCACTTGCCAAGGCAGGAGACATAAGAGACATGGGTTTGATCCCTGAGTCAGGAAGATCCCCTGGAGGAGGGCATGACAACCCACTCCAGTATTCTTGCCTGGAGAATCCCATGGACAGTGGAGCCTGGCGGGCTGCAATCTATAGGATTGCAAAGTCGGACATGACTGAAGTGACTTAGCACACACATATGGACTTCTTGCCCTGGCCTGATTGAACCAGGTCTGGACTAGAAGGAAAGCAGAGTCTGATAAAGACAGGAAGGTTATAGGGTCATTTCATTTAGCGTCTGCTTTGAGTGACCATGAATCTACTCAAGGTCCAACCAAGAAATCACATGACTTTTATCTGAGTTTGCTTTATCTTTGACAAATACTGATTAATTTGTTCTCATCACACCCCTAAAGGAAGACTAGGCCTGCTTGGCATTACACATAAGGGTTGATATGGTCATGTCATGACTCAGAAGCAAATCTGAGAAGAAATCTCTTTTACATCCTCCTCCTCTATTAACTCATTGGCAGAACTGTCAACCTTTTGTAGGAAAAACACATCCACAAATTATCACGTAGACTTTCATTTGTAAATTCAGAGTTCATTTTAAAATACAACATTTTGCAAAAACATGAGCATTTTGATGACATGAAGTCTCTTTGTGGTCCATTTTTCCTTTTAATTACAAGGCTTCTCCTGATAAATGCAGAGAGAACAGTGACAGTGATTAATTTCCCCCTCCCTCAAGCACAAAATGATAGAGTCTTTGCTAAATGAAATGACATGAGGCAATTCATAGAGTTGTAAGCATGATCGTCAGAACTCCAGGAACCCCGGGATCACACTGTGCTGCCATTATCTCGTTAAGGCTTCTGACTAAGGTTCCACAGGATGACTCTCAAATCTATTGACAATTTATTTCCAAGATCACTTCAAGCAGACCTAACTCTGTTTGCACCCCAGTCTTTCAACAATAACCATCTAGCCACAGCAAGTTTGAGTAAAAGGCCACCATGGCTTACTGATACTTGGCCCATCATTAGTAGACAGAAGTTGGCTTTTGCTGCAGCCTGTTCAGAGAAAATGCACTAGATTTTGAAAACATGTTGATTCAAATCATGGTGTGAATAAACTTCTCCACTTACTGGGTACCAAGTCGCCGGTAATTGCTTATTGAAAACGCATCCGTTGTGAGGGCATTCAAAATGATTGCTGGGTACAAGATGTATTTTTCAAAACACTGAAGCCAAACATAGAGTCTTTCAAACCACATTAAATGGGCAACATCTGAAAGAAACACAAAACCACTGAGAACAGCCACCAATCAAATTATTTTTCTTAAGTACATGTGATAATAAGTGATACTCTCCTTCCTTTCATTCAAAAGCTGCAGAACTCTAGATACATGATAGACCAATTTTCTTTCTAAGCAGGCGCTTTTTGCTTTGTTTCTACATTGTTCATAAATAATAATATACAGTATAGGCCAGTTTCCTAATTTTTCAAGTCAATTGATTTTTTCATATTATTACTGGAACCAATGAAATCAGCTGTCACATCACATCAAAGCATCACAGAGTGAGTGAGGTGAGAAAGTGAAGGATGGAGACTTGGGGAACAATCTCATGGACCTGTCTCCTCTTAAGCTTGGCGTTGCTTCTGAGTCTGGGGCTTATTTCTGGGCTCTCTCTTTTGTCATCTATAAATCCACAATCAAATCCCTGGCCATCTATATATGTACCAGAAAGCTGATCCCCAATCTCCTGTCACCATGAACGTATTAAATTTCTGTGAGTCTTCACAATGAAGGAAGTATCATGGAAGGAAGGTTCATTTTCACAAGGGCTAAAGTTTTAAGTTATACCAATCTGGGTTTGCATTCAGACTCTACCAACCACTAGTGTGTGGTCATGGACAGTTGCCTTCATCTTTCTTAGCCTCAGTTTTGTATGTTCTGTTCATCCTTCCTACTACTCACAGTGAAGAAATCAGCTCTCCTGCCCATGATGGGGTAAATGCAGTAGCTCTTACCCATCTCTTCCCACTTCTCTCTCTGGGGAGAAGTGGATGGTCCAACTGGTCAGAGCACACACGTCCTTAGGTCATAGCATTGGGGATAGGAAAACACCGCACCCCTGCCCTCCTTGGCTTTCCTTCTCCATGGGGAGTGCACAGCAGGTTTAGATCCTCAGGTGGGCCCATCTCACCACCCCCAACTCCCTGCAGATCTCTGTCTGCTAGTAACTGAGGGGCTGAGGCAGACCCCAGCCCACCATTAGAGCTGGGCAAATGGGCCAGACACGGCAGGACTCAAAGCCTAAATCTGCCGAGAGGGAAGGGGACCCCATCAAACCTCTGGAATCATAGCCTCCTTCAACAATTTATAAGTTAAAAAACTTACACCCCAATAGCTTATAATGAAAAACCAACAGAGCCTGGTAGGCTTTACACTGTTTGAATGACACAAGGATCAATTCATGAAAAACAAACAGCGGACACACACTGTACAGAGGGACACAGCAGGAACATAAATGCGCCGTTCCTGCCAGGTTTCCTATCCAGGATTAGAGACAAATTAGCATTCCCAACCGGCTTCACTGGGACTTCATGTGATGGGCACAGAAAGCAACACACACACACACACACATTCTACTTCCTCCTTTATGTGGTTTAAATTCTATATAAGAATATATACGTTTATAACTCAAAAACACAGAGGCTATCCTCACATGATTGAGATTATGAGAAGAGGTTTGGCATTCAGAAATCTTGCTTGAAAATAATTAATTTGAATGAGATAGGCATCATGTGAATGGACAGAGTAAACACTTTATCACATGGGAACCAGCAAGAATAAATACCCCAGTGATCAGCTTAACAATCACAAGAGAGATACAATGAGAAATTATCAAATTAAAGACAAATTTTACTTAAAAATGAAACAGGGAGGAAGTGTTAAAGGAAAAATAGTTCAAGAATAAGGATATTGGGAAAGAATTCAACTTTGAGTATTCTTAATGGTCAATGTGCAATGTTTTCTGGTCAGGGTTTAAAAATGGGTTAATTAATAAGGAATGAAGTTTATGATATATAATTGGCCTCCCTAGTCGCTAAGACAGTAAAACATCTGCCTGCAATGCAGGAGACCTGGGTTCGATCCCTGGGTGGGGAAGAGCTCCTGGAGAAGGAAATGGCTACCCACTCCAGTATTCTTGCCTGGAGAATCCCATGGACAGAGGAGCAGAGTCAGACACAACTCAGTGACTAACACACACACACAGGTATATTATATATTTTACATGTAGGTAGAAAGGTAAATCTCCAAGATCCCTCCCCAACTCTTTCCAAGTAAATGACTTTTATCCCTACTTCCTAGAGAAAACTGAAGCTATTAGGCATAAATTTCCCCACATCCCAACCCCTCAACTACAAATTAATCTGTATTCACACCCACCTTCTTGCTCCTCCTAAGGGTGACCCCATGGATGCCATGGACTCCATTATTTCTGACACCTCGGTTCCCTCTTTACTAACCAATGGCTCTTTCCTAATGGCGAGTGGCAAGATTCTGGTCTTGGCCAAGTTGAAAACTTGCCTTCCCCAGCATCTCCTTCTAGTGCTCATCACTCTGTCCTTTTTGGCACAGTCAAGATTTTTGGAAAGGCTGGCAACGTCTGACAATCCCAGTTCCTTGTCTCCTGTTTCCTAGTGAAACTTTTGCACTAGGGGTTTGCAGCTACCTCTGCCCAGAACTGCCAATGGCAAGGCCACTTGTGAGCTCCCAAAAGATGGATAACTGATGCTTCTCAGTATGTTACTGGAGTTAAAATTTTCTGAGACATAAAATATCATTGATTTTTCCTTCTTTCTACAACCCTCACCTTAGCTTCCCTGCCTTGCCAATTCCTGTTGTTGTTGTTTAGTCACTAAGTCATGTCCGACTCTTTGGCAACTCCACGGACTATGGTCTTCCAGGCTCCTCTGTCCATGGGATTTTCCAGGAAACAATACTGGAGCTGGTTGCCATTTCCTTCTCTAGGGTCTCTTCCCCATCCAGGGATCGAATCCACGGCTCCTGCATTGGCAGGCGGATTCTTTACATGGAGTCACCTGGGAAGCCCAACTCCTGCCCGTGCTCAAACCTTTCTACTGTTCCCACTTTCTTTGCAGGTGCCTCTTCTTCTCCCCTGGGTCAGTTGCCTTCCTTGGACTTCTTTGCCATTTTTCTCATTTTCTTGGACTGATCACCTCAATAACCCTAATGTTAATTATTACTTCCATGCTGATGACACTCAGATCTGTAACTCAGTCTTCCATCTCTCTTCTGGTGTTTCCTAGATCTAGACACTCAACTGAGTAGCTTCATCTGATGTCCTGAAAAAACTCTTCAAATACAACATGAACTCAGTCAACCTCCACACCCCCGCTCCTCCTCATGAACTCTTTATCTTATTTAACGAGATGTGCATTTGCTTAGTCATGCAGGCAATCTACTGTGGGGTCACCCTGACTCGGTTGTTCTCAATCATGATTGCATGTTGGAATCACTTGAGGACAAGGCTGAAAAATACTGTCCTAGAACGGCGATTCTCAAACTTGGACATGCAAATAAACTACTTGTTAAAAGGCAGAACCTGACCCAATAGGTCCAGAGTGGAGCCGGACACCCTGCATTTCTAACAAACTTCCAGGGGATGCCGACGCTGCTGGTCTCCGCACCCACACAGTACGGAAACCGGTACCATTAGCATCAGCATCCCCAGGAAGCTTGTTAGAAATGCAGATTCTCAGATGCAGTCCTGGGCTGGCTGAGTCAGAAACCTATGGGCTGGGCCCAGCAATCCGTGTTTCACAAACCCTACAAGTGATTCTGATATGTGTTCGGGTTTGAGAATCACTGTTCTAGTTCTTCCTCTATACAGGACTAGACTATGTTGAGTCTATGTGCTTCTTACCTATCTCCTCTCTTCTGGTTTCACTGTTCAGATATGCTGTCTCTTAGCCTTAAAAAAATTGTAACTGTCGTTTATCAAAATGAACTCTCTCTTTCCTAACTCCTTCATTTGTGTGCACTGGATGCCATTATTCCTTACCTATATAAGGACCTTTCTCTGGGCAGGCCCATTCTCCTACTTATTCTCTCTGTGTTGAATCATCCTCATCAAAATATAAATACACTGTAATATCTTTAGTCCTAAAAAAAGATACCCTCCCTTGACCATTTTCCTTCCAGATGCTGGATATTTTCCAGATACTGCCCCATTTCTTTGCACCCCTTTGTAATAATTTCAAAAAAAAAAAAAAATTGACTACACTCACTTTCTCCATAACTTAACTCCTTTTGTCTTCTGAGTTCACTCCAGTTCACTCCAGAGTCATTCCAAGCAATTCATGAAATTGCTTTTCTAAGGACCTCACATTGCTATTCAATGGTCAGCCTCAGTCCTCATCTTACTCAACCTCCCAGCAGTATCTGATCCAGTTTATTACCCCACACTTCTAGTAATTCCCTACATGATCTTATCCAGTTCCACGGCCTTAAACATTTACTGTCAATATGTTGTTGACTACTAAACATATATCTCCATGCATGGACCTCTTTTCTGGGCTTCAAACCAGTATATCCAACTATCTTTTAAACATATTTGGAATTTTTAATAAGCATCTCAGCAAAGGTCTTCATTTCATGCTCTCACCTAAACCTACTCCTCCCATGTCCACCATTCATTCATTTCACAAGTGAGACAGACAACTCTATGCCAGATATTTTCTTATGGCATAATGAGCATCCAAAACATTACAAAATGTCTGCCCTGATGGATCTTACATTCTAGTATGGACAATCAACAAAACATAATGAATATGTAAACTGCACAGTATATAATAAAGGATGGGTAATGAATGAAAGAATAGAGTGAAGAGGATCAAGAGTTCTGGGTGGTTCACATGGACAACAATGTAAAATAGAGTGGCATGCGAGACACAATTAAGAAGATGACACTTGAGAAGCAAGATGCCATTTGGACAACAGTTCATTAAATGGTACTCCCCCATCACCTAGTTTCTCAGGCCAAAGTCCTTTCCTTAGTCTCTTCTAGGTTGGATCTTACACCTCCAAACTATAAGCAAATCTTACTGGCTCTATCTTCAAAATCTATCCCAAATTTAACCATATTTCTCCTCTTGTGCTACCATCACACCAAGTCATCATCATTTCTCACCTAGATTGATGACACTTCCTTAAAACTGGACTCCTTGCTTGTTTTAATGTCCCCAGACCCACAATTTATAATCCAACCAGCAGCCAGAGGAATTTTTAAGACATTGTTAATACCCTATTCATCTGTCTCCCATGGCTTTTCATCCTAATTATGATAAAAATCCTGTGTCAAATTTTATTTAGTTGATCCCCAAAGATTCACACTCCCCTTTTTCATGGAACTGATGCTGGTTAAGTGGCTGCCCAACTGGGAATCCCACTTTCTGGTTATTCCTTGCATACGGGAGGATCATGTGACTCATTCTTGCCCAAAAAATGAGAGCAGAAGTGTGTCATTTCCTAGTCAACTGGCTAGGTACTGGGTGCATGATTCTCCATGCGTCTTCTTCCTTCTATCTGCCGGCACAAGAATGTTAACATTCTAGAGTAACCCTGAAACCATAAGGCGAGGCTTCCAAATACTGAAGAAATCTTATACCCCAAGTGACCAGGACCCTCCACTATGCTAGGAACAATGACTAGAAAAAACCTTTTGATCACATCCCATTGGACTTTGCATGAACAAAACATATGCTTTTATTTTGCTAACCCATCAAGATTTGGAGGTATCTGCCATGATATTTAGCCTCCTCCTATCTCTTGACTAACAGAAAATCCAATGTCCTTACCATGTTTTAGAAGACCCTTGTAATTTGGCACTTTGTTACCTTTTTAATCTTATTTCCAACCACTTTCTCCATCATGCATTCTCATCCTCAGTGATCCTCCTTGAATATTACATACACCAAATTTGCTCTCTTTCAGAAGTTTGTATCTGCTGTCCATTCTGCCTAGGACTTTCCTCTTCAGATATTTTTATAACTCACTCACTAATCCTTTTGAAGTCTGCTCAAGTAGTATACCCTTAGTAGGTCCCTTTCTTACTGCCATATCCAAAACATCCTCCTTGTGTCACAATTTCTTTAGTCTAATGAACTTTTCTTTATAAAATGTCTCGATTTGATACTTTGTTTGTGTCTTTATTTGTGTGTTATTTGTTTTCTGCTTTCTCCACAACAGGGTAAGCTCCACAAGGGCAAGGACTTTGTCTTGTTCACTACCATATTCCCCCTGTTGACACAGTAATCCTTCAATAAATATGTGTTGAGTAAATGAATGGATGATCTCCTGGGCTCCAGCTTCTTTACACACCATCTGTTTTTCTGTCCTGTTGTCATCAAAGAACTCTTGGAAATGTACATTTAGCCACTGTATATTTCATAGTCTTCATTATTCTCCACTGTGTCTATCCATACACCCCAAATACCCTAATATAGCATATAGGCTTTTCATAATATGCTGCTATATAATTCTATGGAATCACCTTCCATCAATTTTCCACTTACATCCTATATTGAACTGACTCCCTGGATTATCAATGCTGGATTTTTTTAAAAAACCTTTTCATTTATCTCTTTTATACACAGAAATGTGCATAAAACACACACACAGAGCTGTGTCCCTAGTACTTAGCTTGAAAAACAGCCTCAAAGCACCTCATGCCTGCTTACAGCCACCACCCCACAAGGTAACCACTGCCTAATCCCTGAAGAGCAGTTTATTTTGCCTACTATTTTCATGTGTCTTTTGCTCAGCAGTGTTGTGAGATTCCTCCACATTTTCGAGGGCGGTTGTCATTTGTTCATTCTCACTGCCATAGAGTCATCTACTTATTGAACATACAGCTTTTTTCCAAGGTACTGTTCATGAGCATATGGTTAGTTTCCAGTATCTACTGTGAAGAGTGCTGCTATGAACATTTTGTACATATCTTTTGATAACCACAGGACATTTCTGTGGAGTATGTATCTAGGCATGGAATCACTAGGTTATTAAGTGTGCACATAGAAAGCTCCAGGAGGTGTTGCCAACTTTCCAATGGTACTGAGACAATTTATACACCCACAAACAATACAAAGCTTTCCTTCCACTTGCTCCACATCCTTGCCAGAACATCTTCCCCTCCTTCATGCTAGCTGCACGGGTGGGTGTATAGTGCTATCATGTTATGGTTTTATTACGCATTTTCCTAATGATTAACACAGCTGAGTGCCTTTTCATGTGCTCACTGGCCATTTGGATATACACTCTGCTGAAGCAGTTCTTCATGGCTATTGCCTGGTTCTTTTTCCTACTGGATTATATGTCTTTCCTTCATAATTTTAAGAGTTCTGCGTACATCAGGTTTTATTCACATATATGCAATGGGAAAAATCTTTTCCCATTTTGTGGGATGCTTTTTAACTCTCCTAATAGTATCTCCTGTAAAAGAGAAATAGTTTTAATATGCTCCAAGTTCTCATCTATTTTTCCTTTTAAAGATTTCTGTGTTCTGTTCAAAAGACAAAGGCCATGACCACCTTCTACTTTCCTCTAAAACTATAATTGTTTTAAATTTTACATTTAGATCTGCATGGTATTTAGAACTGGTTATTGTGTATAATACACTATCTTACAAGATGGTGGTTGAGACTGACATTTTTCCCATTTGGATATCTAATGGGTCATCACCATCTACTGAAAACGACTGCTATTTCCCCCTGCACTGCAGTCAAGCGTGCTATTCTAGATGTCTTCATATATGTGCCTGGTGCCTGCTTGGACTATCCTTCCAAATTTCCTACTTGACAAATTCCTCATCTTTTTACAAAATATGTCACCTTGCCTTCTGGAGCTTTTCTTGGCCCCCTCCCCAACCCCTCGCCACTCCCAATACAGTCACCACCAGTGGTGGCCAAGGGCAGGGCATTTGAAGTCCATCCCAGTAGGAAGAGGCTTTATCACTAACACTGTTTAGAACTGTCAGCATAATGACAGCAAAACAGAGTCCAACTTTTAATTGGATTTGTTACTGTTTTAAAATTCTTTATAAACCATGTACCCCACTTTCTGCCTGCATTCTGTATATTACCTTTGGTTTTGAAGCAAGATGTGTTCTTTCTTTGAGCCATTACTGTACACTGTGAATTCTACAATTATAGCACCTGTCATTCCAGAATAAATATTCATTTAAATACACTAATCTTCCCATTAGACTGTGAGTTTGTCAAGAGTAGGTGCTATGTCTTAATCAGTATTTCAAATACCTAGCATAATGCCTGACCTAGAATTAAGGTTCAATAAATGTTCATTTATCATCTTATTTTGGTGGTTGGGGGCAACTCTGAATAATTAAAATGAAAAGAGGGATTTTTAAAATAAACAGCCTCTTGTAATTGCTTTTTGATTCCAAAAACAAAAAGCTGTCTAACAATAACATATTAAACAACATTTCCTATTTTAATCTCTCATAAAGTATAATAAGTTAGAGCTAGGTTTCCTTCTATACAAAATTATTTTTTCTGATTTCTCAATTTATAAGACATCAACAATGTCAGACTGAGGCCATCACATCAAATGCAATTCAGCTCGCTTATAAAAATACATTTATAGAGTTTTATCAACATTTGTCACCAATTCAGAGAAACATGACAACCTTAGCTAGAATCCTGCAAAAACATGTAAATTAGGAGAAATATAAGCCAACCTCATCCTGCAGTGCAGTTAGAAAAATATCTGAGTTAAAAGAAATGTTTCAGTGGCTCATCATCCAAGAGTGACCTGGGTGCCACGTGGATGGGGGGTATGATCCAGATTTTCAAGTGCTTGTCACATTTAATTTCAGTAGATGATATATTCCAGTAAGTGGAGATAAAGCTGACTGAGTGTAGGCAGACAATCCCATTGCAGTGCACAAGGATTTACTGCAGATAATGATAACAAATATGGGTTTGCCATAGAATTTCAGTTTATCCATTCCAGAAACACACAAAGCAATGAATATCAAATAATACAGAAATCACTAATAAGCTCCAAATTCATCATCCATGTCTTTCCAAATATTTGAGAGCAGAAGTACTTATTCGGTAAGATATTAACCCTCTGTGCACATGTGTGAAACTACATCAAAGACAAGATTATAAAGCATGTAGCTAAGAGAGTTAGGCTGTACAAGTCTTGGATTGTAAGCACTAGTCTGCTGTCTGCCTTTAAAACAGCAAGCTTGTAGGACTAGCATTCAATATGGTCAAAATAACATATATGAACAGCTAAGGCCCCAGGTCTTTAATAACCGGGTCTCTACTTAGAAGCAAGATGATAGCTGCAAAAGAATTGTTTGCTGGACTTCTGAAGGATAAAAAGAACTTCAAGAGGACTAGAAATCAATTCATTCATAAGTTGCAAAAATCTTTACTATTCAATAGCACCCCTACAGTAAACAAAAAAGACTGGTTGCACTGCATAAATTCAGCTCTAGCTTACTACTTGAGGTGCTGCCAGGGAATTGAAAGTGACAACAGCTGACATCTCAGTGTGATACAGAAGCTCCACATGCCTCCCACTGATTAATTCTGAATCTCTAGTTGCAGGGACTGTGAATACATTTTACACTGTCTGCATACACCAGCAAGCATGGGTATACATACTACATGTAAAGAGGAAAACATTTTAGATGATGATTCACCCCAAGGCAGGGGTTCCATGGTTTGTATTCAGCATAACATCTAGTCAAAGTGGGAATGGAAAAGGATGTGGAAAGGGAGTTCAAATCAATATCTAGGAGGGACACAGTAGATAGTGAATCCCAGAGGTCACCAACACCATACTCTTGACTTCAAGTTCTGCTACTACTGCACATTGAAACTGAATTGAAGGCAAATCAATTTCATGCTCATTCTTATATATCTCTAGAATCCTTCTACCAAGTTCAGTCAATTATTCCAATTAAATGCTACAATCTCTAGATTGTAGAAAATGTTTAACAGATAAATGTACTGGACATTTCTATTTGGAAGTAGAAGGGAAGCAAATATAAGGATGAATAATAATGTAGGAGAAAGTTAAAACACAAGTGTGATCCAGAATTCTGAATTCTAAAAGACTAAGTTAATCCTTCATTATGAGGGTGGCCATGAAAAACTAGTAAGACAAAAAGCTTACAAAGGCAGTAACATGATAAATACGTTTAAGTCCCCAGATTGTCTCAGTATTCACACAAAGTCAAGTTAAAAAGAAAATCTTTGTAATGATATTTTATAACTGTCTTTCTGTAATGTTCCGAATACACAAAGAGACTATAAAAAAATATTTCTTTAACATTATTATTTCTCTTTTCCCTGAAATAGTAGGCCCTTGAGAAAAAGAATGCAAACTAACTCTCCCACTTACAAATTTACATGTGATTTATCATGACTGAATGCTTTTCAGGTTGTGTTTTATTTAGATGTTACTAAAACTAGAGCCTCTCAATAATTAAAAGTTAATAAAAAAAAATCCCCAGGATGTTTTTATCATCTTTAGGATAAAAGATAAAAGGAAGACAATTTGTTCCAATTCAAATCTTGAATTATGACTGACAAGCTTCAAGAACATGAGGCTTCCTGCTTTGTAGCAACATATTTATAAACATTTCAATAGGGGTACACCTTGGGTTCAACTTGCCTGGTCACACCAAGGCATGTAAGGCAGAGAGACCCTGCAAAATAGATTCACTGCATCCCAGCTGGTTGCGCCCCCTTATTATAAGCAACTGCTTTTCCTATGAGCATTTCTCACTCTCATCTTTCTTGCTGGGCCAAGTCCTTACTACTAAAATGTATACATATAAAGGTTTATTCTCTTAAAAAACAGCTTTAACTACCCAAATCAGTAGCAGGAATTGAGTCATCATTCTTAAATGGAAAGCAAATCACACCACCCCACCACTTAGAGCCTAAAATTCTGTTTAAGACAAACCCAAGGTTCTCACGACCTTCCCATTCCCAAATTCGCAAATTCACAGTAAGCGTGTGGCTTCTTCTCCCCCATTTTGAGGTCTAACCCCTTTGTTATCTTTCAGGCTTTAATTAGTTGTACTTTCTCAAAGAAGCCTTTCTTTTTCCCTCAAATCTAAATTAAGATCCCTTTATAACTCCCTCCTAGCCCCCTATACTTTTCCTTCACTGGACTTTAAACACCTTGCAAATATATTAATCTGTGTGATGAATGTTCATCTCTTTAGTACAGCCAGGGGTCCAGGGCTGTCTTTCATCCTCATATTTGACATTTAGCACTGTACTCTGTTCATGGAGCCACTCAGCAGATCCAGGCAACATCACTGGTTATTGACGTAAATAACCAAAGCAGATACCTAACAGAACAAAGTCTGAGAAGCTGGGGTTCCCATGGTGAGGCACTGCCTGCCTTAGAGAAGTTCGGAATCTCCTCCTGGCCCCCTTTCTTTTGTCCTGGGCTGAGACCATGCTGGCCTTGCTCCCAAGTGCTTCATCAGCATTCACATGGTCCTTGGCATGTGACAGTGTCTATAAATGTTCTTGAATTGCTTAATAACTATTATCAGGTTCAATATCATGGTAAACATCTTAGAGAAACACAAGGTGGGAACATTCAGGAATCACAATAATAAAGCTCATGTATTTCAAGGAATACAATTTTTTAGTTGTTTCTTTGGTGATTTTTGAGTTTGGAATCATGTTTGAAAAATTCTTTTTCTCTTTCCCTAAGATTATATAACTTGACCTATATTTTTTGCAGTGCTATTCTGGTTCTTTTCTTTCTTCTTCTTTCTTTAAAACAATTTAAATCTTTAATCCATCTGGATTTTCATTTGATACAAAGTCTAATTCAATTTTTTAAAATGTTTAGCTCATTTCCCCAAAACCATCCCACTGACTTTTTTTTTTTTCACCAATTCAGTGGGGATTAAAAATATATTCTTCACATCTCCTCAAAGGGATGGAGAAATTCTTAGGAGACTCAAGAAATAACGTACTCTCCCTTCCTGGTAGAAAAAGGTCCTCTACCAATATTAATCCATAGTATTTAAAACTAAAAATACTAGTGAATCATTTATCAATTTTTCACATAAAGATGGTTAGCTCAAAATGTTCACAAAAAAAGGGTTAAGAGAAACTTTCAGACGTTCTCGCCATGGGCACTGGAGGAAGACACTTCTTGTGAGAACAACCACCTTGCCAAGAGCAAGGATTACATTCTTATCCATTTTTGTATCATCAACGTCCAGCACAGCACCTAGTACGTAGCAGGTGCTTGATGAATGACAAATTTACAAAATCAGAATTCCTCCCCTCAAGTAAAGTATGATGGATATGTTATTTCAATGTCAAGATTATTTTAAAACACTAAATCTATTTTTCCACTGGCATCTATGTCAATTATCGTATCACAAAGCGCCGTGAGGGTTATGTAATTTTAGATAAGATCCCAACAGACGCATGGCAGGGAGCCTGAGTCAGGCCCCATCCCAGGGGCCTCACCTACTCTAGCTGGGAACGGGCATCGTTCCTCCTCCTTGCAGGCCTGCCTTCCCATGCACGCTCGGCCCAGAGAGCTCAAAGCTGCTGAGTGCCATCCTACATACATCAAATCCAGCACAGTAAGGCTTACAGGGACTTCCCTGGTGGTCCACTGGTTAAGACTTCACATTTCTATGCCAGGGGGCATGGGTTCAATCCTTGGTCAGGGAACTAAGATCCCACATGCCTCATGGTGCAGCCAGATAAAAAGACTGCCTAATTTTCAATGTTAGTTTTTTTTTTTTTAAATCTTTCCCCAATTATTTTACTTCTGCATTGTTTCAAATTTATCAGCAGTTTAGAAGAACCCCAGGGGGCACCTGATAAAAATTCCATGGGAGAGAGAGTGGGAGTCTGAGGTTGGCAGCTGATGGCTGAACTCTGTCCCCAAACCCTTTGCCTCTTAACGCTGCCTGGGGCTGGCCTGTGCTTCTCCAGGAGTCCCTCTGCCTCGCTCCCCTGTGAGCAAAGAACTCTGGATTCCACTTGTCTGTCTCCCTGCTGCTGGGCAGGCCTGCTTTCACCGCCAGCCCCCTGCAGCCCCCTCCAGCCTGTGCGGGCTGACACAGGAAGATACATTCCCCAGTCGACCAGGAGGAGATGGGCCAGAAGATGAGGGCAGAAGAAGCAGAGCCAGGCAGGAGGGGAAGAGAAGGTACGTGAGAACAGCAAGAACACCAAGGCAGGCTGCCAGCCGGCAGGTTATTTTCTGACACATCAGCCCTAAGCCACTTCTTTGGCATTTGTAACACTCTTTCAGAAGCATCGTAGCAAATGAGACTATTTCTCAGGTAGCACTGGTCCATCTGAGTCACTTTGAATTAAAGAGGCATTGGAGGGTTCCTAGGTCTCTAACTATCTCTTGGTGCTAGCGTCTCTTTATGTGGAGAGAAAAAGAGGGTAAGGATACATCCCTTTTTCCAGAACCATGGCGTTTCCTCATCACACACATGGAGACCATCCCATAGATCCCAGTACAGCCTTTAGGTTCTGAAATCAGACATGCCTTATTCTTTCCTCTAGCGCTATATACATTTCAAAAGATTTTATCTGGTTGGAGTTAATCTCCATGGAAAGTCTGTAAGCTAGGTCATTCTAGTAGTACTATCTTCTGCTGGCAAAAATTTCCCGTGTCTATCCAGATCATAAAGGGTCACCAACTTATAGCACAATGGGTGAAATGAGGCACAAAACAAGGTGTAAAATAACTGAATGCAGAATCCTGGAGAAGAGGAGGGGCAGGATGTACTTACTGAGTGCAGTCTGCCTGCCAAGGACCTTGCCAAATGCTCTACATGTATTGCCTTGATTCATTTCATCCCCCAATAAATCTTTGTTGTAGGAACCCATAATTATAGATGAATCACAAAAGTTAAGCCCAACTAATAGAGACAGAGACAGGATCTGAGCCCTGCCGTGTTCAGAGCCTATTCTCTGGGCCATGACAGTAGAATTCCCTCCTAAATTTTCCAAAAGCTTCCTGCAGGGTAACATCTGGTCACAAACAAAGGACCAAGAGCCTGGAAGACATCAGACTTTTCGCCAGCAGCAACAGGAGATAGAAAACAATGGGACGTTAGCTTAGGATTCCAAAAGAAGTGTTTAACTCTTTACAAGCTCCAAGCTCTCCGTTAAGTGCAAAGTAGAATGAAAACACTTTGAGATAGATGAAGTCTCAAACCATTTCCCTACCATGCACCCTTTCCCTGAAGTGACCAGAGGATGTGTTTCATTCAAAGGGAATAAACAAGGAACAATTGAAATAGGCTCCAGAGGGAGTCTGGGAAAGGATGAAACTATTTTTCAAGTTTGCCTGTGTGGGAAGCTAAATTGAGAGATATTTTACATAGTTATTGTTATTACATAGTTATTGGAAAGACTAGGAAACACAAAAACAGAACAGAAATTAGAAAGGCTATGAGATGCAAAAACAGAAATCTAAACAAGAAAAGAAATGCAAGCAGGGTACACTAATGAACTAGACATGAACAATTAGACTTTCTATACGACATACACATATATGATCAGGAAAAAAACTGAATATATGTTCAACAAAAATCATATTAGGAGGAAGGAGTAGGGGAAAATGTTCATACATGACGAAAGAGAAGAGAGAGCGATCTCTATTATTCATAACAGAGTGTCAGTAGACAGGCAAATCTGAAATATCAAGAAAGATAAGAACATGCACATTATTTGCAAGAATTATGGTAAATATTGAAGAAAGACCTAGAGTAAAAAGTAAGGAGGAATCATACAGGAAAAAGTCAACCAGGGACTGCTGCTTTTCATCACAACTTGTCCTGTTTGGCTTTTAACAGCAGGTAATAGCAAAGTGAAAGTCGCTCAGCCACATCTGACTCTTTGTGACTACATGGATAGTCCATGAATTCTCCGGGCCAGAATACTGCAGTGGGCAGCCATTCCCTTCTCCAGGGGATCTTTCCAACCCAGGGGCTGATAGGGATCAAAGCTAGGTCTCCCGCATGCAGGTGGATTCTTTACCAGCTGAGCCAACAGGGAATTATAAATGAAAAATACATTAGAAAAAGCATCATCTGTTGGAACCAAGTCTTTCACATGGAAAAACCAGTCTATCTGCAAATCAACAGGCAAGATTTGTTAAAATGCACAGTAAATCTCATTTAAGGATTACAAACTGAGGACTCAATTGTGAATTAGTTTTATAATAGTGAATTTGGTTAAATTACAATGCAAATGAGATTTTTCAATTGATATTTTAATGATTTCTATAATCTTTTATCCATTTATTCTAATGTATCCAAAAATTATAGCTTAAGCTTTTCCTGCAACCATATTTTGCAGTGGGATGAATCTCTATGTATGCATCTTATTATACACATAGACTAGAGTCCTTCAAACAAGCCTTTACCTTTGGGCTTTTCCGGTCTGTGGGGAACTCTTCCTTCAGTGAATTTACAAAGCACCAATCATTCATTCATTCATTCATTCATTCAGCCAATATTATTAAATACCTACCATGCACCAGACCCTAATCCAACATCTAATTTTTAAATCTCATTTATTTCCATTTAATACAGAGAACCAACTAGTTAGAACAGCTTAACCAATGGGCATGCCAGTTGGGCTTCCCAGATGGCTCAGTGGTAAAGAACTCGCCTGCCAATGCAAGAGATGTAAGAGACGCAGGTTCAATCTTTGGGTCAGGAAGATCCCTTGGAGAAGGAAATGGCAATACACTCCAGTATTCTTGCCTGGAAAAATTCCATGGACCAGAGAAGCCTGGCAGGCTACAGTTCATAGGTCACAAAGACAGAGTCAGACACAGCTGAGCACGCATACAATCGATGGACATGAAGTTAAGGATAACCTCTTCACTCAGGGTCTGAGCCTTCTACTGGTTGTTGTTTTTGTTGTTATTTGCTTTTTTGTGTGTTTTTTGGCACACCATCTTCCCAGTACACTGAGAGTAATATGGGTAGCAGAAATAGTATACGACCAGAGGGAGTGAGATCACCTGGGTTCTGATCATTCACCGGCCACAAAGTTAGTGGGACCTGGGTCAACGTCCCTTGACATCTCTGGGTGTCAGTTTTCTCCCAATAAAGTGGTGGTATAGTATTATATAAACTTCAAGACAGACACAACACTCAGGCCTTGATACACACGCCAACTCCAACTGACTGGTAAAGTCTACTACTGGCCCGTCTTAGGACTGTTCTCTCTTAGCTATGCCTACTGCAGGACCAGGGATCACAGTGGTATCCACAGACTTACCAGCCCTGCTCTGCTTTTTCAAAATATTCTGTGACCATATGAGAAAGAAGATTTGACATAGTCTCACATTAAAGGTATATGATCAGTTTGAATTTCCTATGTATGTTTTCTGGCTAGTAGAAGGAATAAAGAAGGAAATACTTAAAAGGCAGAAAGGCAGCCAGGAGGAGAAAGCGAGAAAACAGGCAGTGGATGATATCAAAATGGGTAAGGAGTCTTCAATACATTCATACTAACATATTCTAAGTATTTGAATTTTCCTTCCAACACACAATTTTGAAATGCTATCTGTTTTTCATTATAAGCCTGATTTGTTAAATCTATTACTCTTGGCTAGATTTCAGGTGGATTATAAACAGCTAATGTAGGCAAGTGAGAAATATCCACCAAGCCTCTACTGAAGCCTGTGGTCCCAAGGGGAACATCTTCTGCCCATCGTAAAGGACAGAGGCCCAGAGCTGCCCACCCACTCAGTCCTCCAAGAGGGGACATCAACATACAAACACACTCTCCTTTCTTGTTCTTGACCCTTGTACTGAAAAGATCATTCAGATTTAAAATGTCTAAATGATTCTAATTTAGGCTGGGTTCTCTTAGATTCAGGGGTAAAAAACAAGGACACACACACACACAAATTCCAAGTTTTCCACTTGGAAAACTTTCAGTGTTGAATGCCACACTCTGAACTGCCACAATGAGGGGAGTCTACACCTGATCTGCTTTATTTTCCTCTCTCTTGTCACGTTCTCTGTCCTCAACCCAAAGGCATATAAGTATCTAGGTACAGGCACAGGCACACATGATACAGATATAGATATGCAGTTTCCCAAGTGAAAGCATCTGACCTCAAATCCCCATCAACTACTTACCACTGAGGCTGAAACAATACTCAACTAATGTCAACAAAACCTAGTATTTCAATAACAAGTTAAGGAAACGAAAGGCAAATGTGACCGTCACACTGCAGAAGTTCTAAAGAAACTCGTCTTTTCTTCAGGTTGCTTGACTGACCCACATGCAGGCACTGGTTTGGATGGACCGCTCAGACGGTAAAGGATCTGCCTGCAATGAGGGAGGCCTGTGATTGATCCCTGGGTCAGGAAGATTCCCTGGAGAAGGGAATGGCAACCCACTCCAGTACTCTTGTCTGGAGAATCCCATGGACAGAGAGAGGAGCCTGGTGCGCTACACAGTCCATTGGGTTGCAAAGAGCTGAACATGACTGAGTGACCAACACTGTTACTTTCTTTCACTTTCCGTCTAGGTGGATTGTAACATGAACTGACCATTATCAACTGCACCTACTCTGAGCTCATCTTCCTTCAGTTTTTATATTACTGATACTAATTTGCATTTATGTAGCAAACAAGATTGAACACAGCATTTGAAAACCGTATTATGCAGCTTGATCTTTGGTGAGTCACTGGTGTTGTAAATGGGAATAACAAACGTCCGAAGGCAGGACAGTCTGAGCTGCCTCCACCACCTTCTAAACCCTATGCTGGCAGCAGGCCCATCAGGCTATGTCTCTCCTCTAAGCAAAACCCTGTTTTGTTGATTTCGCTGTTTCAAACTAAGGCAGCTCCAGGTAGCCTCTCAGACATGTTCTCTATTCTTGGCAGCATCATAAGTGATTATTTTATTTCTTCTTAAATTAATTCCCCTCTGCCCTTTTACTTTGGTCACGCCGATAGGAACAGAGTGAAGGGATGAAGTGGGCACTTAAATAGTTTATCTCACTAGGGGATTGTAAGTAAGAAAATATGGGAGACTCCTGTAAATCAACAATTACTCAAGAATGCAGGTTTGCTTAATCACAAAACCAAGCAGGCTTGCTCAGCAACAAAACCATGCAACAGAATCATGAGACATGCCCCTAAACAATAAAACAATGGTGGCATGAGACCCACATCCTGCCCAGGGAGCTCAGTAAGTTAGGACATGCTCTCTGTACACACAAAAAGCAATAATTTGTGGACCTAGCTTGACCTTGTAGGGACAAGAAAACTCCCCTGCCCAACCTGCAGGAGGAACTGACGATGGAAGCATTGCATCTACTCAAGAATAACAAAGATCTTCCACCCCTCTCCACTTTTCCTTTGATTTTAAAACTGCAGCCCAGTAAGTTCTGGGCATGGCATCCTCTCACCTGCTCACCTGTAACCCTCACAAGCATCCTATTCTAATAAATCACTTCTTATCTCTTTGCCTTTTGCTAAATTTTTCCCGCACTGGAAAGATAAGGGACTGTGGTACCTGAGCTCTTCTGAGTCTTCGAAACAACACTGAATCATTTCAGTACTAGCCTACTGAAGTTATCGATGACAAACCTGGCTGAGTCCAGCAAACCTTGAGTCAGCAAACTATGAGTATGCGTCAGCAAACCTCGGTGCTACTCATATACCCTCATGTCTGAAGGTGGAGATGACTAGATGACTCATTTAACAATGGAGAAATTACAGTGAGCTATATAGTTCTGTGTAGACTTAGCATCGTTGGCTAGTTACAGACTATAGCTATAAACCGTGCCCAATATGTCTGAACATGGGGATAAATCAATCCATCTGCCATCTGTTCAATCACAGAGCCTGGAGAGACCTAACATGGAAATTTCTGACTTTTTTACTTAGAAGCTCAAACACTGTTAGGGTCATTATCAAGCTGTTACTTAATGGTGGCCAGAGTCAGCCATGGAAACTGCTAAGTCAATCAAGTCCAGGTCGGGGTGTGGGTCTAGTTCTAGGTGAGCACTGCAAATTCAACAAAATTTCAAGGGGTCATGGCTCAAAATTCAAAGGTCAGCCTCTGCTACATCCCACCTCTGGTTTTGTGGAAGAGGATAAGGCAAGTTGAGTGATGCTATTCTTGGTCCCCCATCAGCTGAACATGGAACAGCATAACGTTCAGGTCTGAATGATATAAATGAAATTTTCCTCAATAATAACAACAAATCATTTTCATAAAACAGACTTCTCATTCACCCCACTTCAGCTTTCTTGTTCGGGGAACATTACTGCACACTTCAGGTACACACGCTCTCCTTTATCTACTGTAGAGAAACACACACTTCCCTGGCAGCTCAGATGGTAAAGCATCTGCCTGCAATGCAGGAGACCTGGGTTTGATCCCTGGGTAGGGACGATCCCCTAGAAAAGGGAATGGCAACCCACTCCAGTATTCTCACCTGGAGAATCCCACGGACAGAGAAGACTGGCAGGCTACAGTCAGGCTACAGGGGTTGCAAGACGTCGGACACCACTGAGTGACTAACACAACATATACGCACACATAAAGTAATCCGCACATCACCATATTTACGGATACATTTCCACAGCATTAAGGGCATCAGCACAGCTGTGCACACTCTCAGTATAAGGCAGACCTCCCGCCACACCCCATTTTCATGAAGGATACCTTACTCACCTCTCACTTCCCGTTGCTGATACTCTCTGTTTTTAAGGATGGGGTGTGAAATCCACATCCACGGGTGATGTTTGCGCAGCTGGGGGAGCAGGTAGTGGGTTACAAACCCCACGGCTCCAGCCAGGGCAAAGAGCACAATGCTGAGAAAGGGCTGCAACAGAAGAAGGTAAGAGTCAATGTGTAGCTGGAAGCATGGGGAAGGATGCCTGTAAATAACCCAGAACCATAACTATGCTCCTTCCCTGCTCCTCCCAAAGCACACAGAGCCAAACTCAGCTCTTCCTTCAGGCCTCTGAAAATTTCTCCCGTAGCACTTGAAACTGGTCTCTGCATTGAGAACCACCAAGACGGAGTGCAGAAGAGGCTGAGACATTCTGCCCATTAGAATACTTTTTCTTGCTTTTTGTTATTTTTTTTAAAGATGAGATGGAGAATAACAAATTTAGCTAACAGACTTTTCTTCACTGATAGAAAAGTGAGACAGCAGCTGTCTGCAAGAACCTCTAGCCAGAAATCCCATCTGGCTCACTATACTGCTGTTTTTCCAGCCGAAAATTATGTTCCAATAATCGTTTTGGCTCTGCGACTTCCATCTCATTCCTGATTTGGTGAGTCCTCCCTTCTCCACTCTTAGCAGTGAGCTGTGATCCTGTCATGACTGTTGACCATCCTCATGGTGGATTCTATAAGATATGCTAACCAAACAATTCCCTGGATGGGAAACAGTAAGGGTAAAACATCTGGATCAACTCTGTGTTGTGGACCAAAACTCATCTCAGACATAACTCAACACACCTGGATATATTCCTCCAAGCTCTCTATTCTCTTCTATTCTTCCTCTGGCTCCACTAAGCTCTCAATAGCCTGGAGCTGCACAGTGGGCTCTGTTTATTACAGGCAACGAGGAGAGGGGAAGAGTGCAAAGCCAAATGGATACATACTCGCAAGGACAGGAACACAGTGCTGGCACTGACCGCAAATGACAGAACGGCAGCCACCGAGCAGATGATGAGATCCGATTTTAAGATATCCTTCTGCAAACAGAAAACAACTGTACAGTTCGCTCTCCTGTTTCTCTCAGCAATCCTGGGGCACCAGGTAAATCAGGTGACAGCATCTTAACCCCTGGATACACCACATACCTGATCTATTCCCAATGGCACACGTTGGATGGACCATTCAGCACCTCCCATGTGGGGGGTATCAGGGAAACTAAGGCAGAAGGGGGGCAAAAGGAAATACAGACTGCCATGCCTCCATCCTCTAGCCAGGGAGAGAAGATTTTCTACACGTGTAAGAGGCATAAAGTTCTTGACAATCACAGATCAGATGCGAGATGCCCAGGTCTAATAAAGATGGGTAAAGTGCTAATAATCTCCACTGGGCTTTGGTGTGGCTTGTATTTTAATGTGCATGCAGCCTAGGCCAGACAGAGGCCTCTTACACACTTACATTTTTCTTTGCTCCTAAATAGATTTTACATTTTAATTCAGTTAAATTAGGTAAAAGCGACTTCCAAATAATTTAAGTATATTTATATTACGTACACATATGCAGGAAATGAAATGTCAGTAACTTGCTACTAATTTTCCATCACACAAAATTGTGTAGTGAGCAGGCATAAAGGAAAACGAAGCAAAGTTAGACCAAAGAATGTTACTAATACTGCAGATACATGGAAAATGGCCTGTTAGCTCAGTAGGATACAATGTTGGCTAACTGACAGAGCTAAAAGGAGTACTGGGGGATCATTAAATTTTTTCTTTCTACAGAATCCAATTAGCTGCAGTACATAATTACTGAACATATTAAGGTATCACATTATTATCTGAAAACTCTGAAATCATCAGTTTAAATATATCAATATATCATATCAAAAATGAATTATGCCTCTTAAATAATTATTTTGAATGTTACCTGCCAGAAAATCATACAGAATATACATCTGTTTCCCCATAGCCTCCCTTCTTTTCTTTTTGTACAAACCGTATACCTGTTTACCTACATTCCCTCCCTACCTTTATCTTTTCCTGTCTTTTTAAAATTAAAATCTGGAGTTTCTTGCAAGTCATGTTGCTGATTTTCTGACTGAATTGTCATCCAAAGTGACAGGAAGAAATCAGGAGGACAGTTAAATGCAGTAAAAATGACCTGAACCATCTGATGAAAAATCAACATGGCTTTGTCAGGATAATCAATAATACACTGAAGAGATCCACTCTCAACATCAATTTACCAATTAGCTGCTAAAGTTGCTTTGCACTTCCTATCTCCAAAGTTTACAATTCACATACAAGTACTGAATATATGAGCTATCAAATAGTGATAAACAAAATTCTGGATTTATTCTTAGTAATGGTAATCTGATTTTTGAGCAGGAAAATCATTGGTTTTTAATTCTGAATCTATAAACTTTCGCATCATAAGTTTTCTCAAAAATTTACTATTAGTAAATGGCAAAAATCTAGTTATCTCCTTTCATTCCAAATGCTTGAAAGAAGGCCAAACTCTCCCAGAGGGAAGTTCTATAATTCACTGCATCTTCAGGCTGTGGAGATTTATTCATTTTTATTTACTATTTTTCATTGACATGGTTTATGTCATTTTAAAATTGCTGATGCTTATCCCAAAGGGAGATATACATTTTCCCAAATATTCTATCTTAAAATTGTCATTTAAAAATTTTTTTATTTTGTATTGGAGCATAGTTGATTAACAATGCTATGTTAGTTAAACTATGCCATTTTTAAATGACCTGCTTAAAATTGTTTAAAGGCAATTCCAATAAAAATCCTAATAGGATTGTTATTTTATTTTTTTACAAATTTGGAAGTTAATTCAAAAGTTTACTTGGAAATGCAACAGACCTAGACTGGGGACTAGGTAAAACAATTTTGAAAAAGAAGAACAAAGTTGGAGGACACTCAATATCTGATTCAGAAACTGCATGTGCAAAACCATGGTAATCAGGTATTGGTGGCATTGCCACAAAATTGACATTGAGGCCACCTGAACAGAAAAAAAAATCCAGAAATAGGCCAACGTATAAACAGTCAACTGATTTTAAACAAAGGGGTCAAGGTAAAAATGACACCTTTCCCCACAATAAGGTAAAGGAAAATTTTTTTCAACTGATTCTGGTTTAGTTGGATAGCCATCTACAAAAAGAAAACAATAACAAAAAATCTCCTTGACACCTCACATCATGCACAAACATTAACTCAACTGGCATCATAAACCTAAACTATCAAATTCCTCAAAGAAAACATAAGAAGAAATCTTAGTGACTCTGGGTTTGGCAAAGTTTTCCTAAATAAGACACTAAAAGCTGCAACTGTGAAAATGAAAAAAAAAAGTCATAATTTGGGCTTTAAGAAAATTTAAAATATTTGTTCTTCCAAAGACCTTCTAACAGAATGAAAAAGCAAGCCACAGACTGGGAAAAACAAACATACATGATTTGCAAAACATCCATCCAACAAAGGATTTTACAACTCAATAAGAAGTCCAACAACTCTTTCTAACTCTCATTCCTAACTGCACATGGGCAAAACTTTTGAATAGGCTCACCAAAGGAGATGGTAGATGGTAATTATTGAGCTTTTCACTTTTGATGCTAATTAATAAAACCACAGGATAAATTAATGATATTACCAAACCTTTTTTCATATTTTTAATTAATTCTCTAGAAAAACTATGATAAATAGATTCACTATATCATAGGTTTAAGAGTATTTCACAATTCTTGATAAATTACATCTTATTAGATGATTGTAATAATTTACACAAATATAATTCAATGTCTAAGAGAGCTCACCTTTTCACTCTTGATGCTAACTAATAAAAAATTACAAACTTAATATTGGTAACAGTAACATCAGCAACGTAGAAAGGAAATGATTTCCTCTTTTCATATAGCCACCAAAAAGCAGATATTATTTTGCTCCAAAAAATTTTATTCTGGAAAATATTTTTTGAAAGGAATCTTGAAACACACCTCAGAGACTGTTGCTGTGTCTTCTGGGCCAGTTTTTTGGCCTGTAAATGCTGAACCATAGTTCTAGCACTAATCATGATGTCTATGGGTTTTTCCATGAATGTTTCTTAAACATCTAATCTAGTATACATTAAATTTTCTGCCTTTTTCAACAGTAGTTTCTTTTGTAAACATTATAGGTATGATTATATAGATGTATAGACTTACTATCATCACTTAATGGTCAAATAATTTTCCATCTTGTGATGCCATACATATAAACACATACATATACCAACAATATCATAATGGACCCTCAAAGCATTAATCTAGTGAATAAAATTGAATGTAAACATTTCCTAACTGCTAAGACACTGGGTTGCCTTCCATTTTTAACCATAATGAATTATGCTGCAATCATCTTTTGGGCTTCCCAGGTGGCTCAGTGGTAAAGAATCTGCCTGGCAGTGAAGGAGCTGCAGAAGATGTGGGCTCAATCCTAGGTCAGGAAGATCCCTTGGAGGAGGAAATGGCAACCCACTCTAGTATTCTTGTGTGGAGCTTCCCATGGACAAGAGGAGCCTGTCACGTGATAATCCATAGGGTTGCCAAGAATAGGAAACGACTACTTGCTTGCTTGCTCCATTATCTTTTTGCACCTAAGTCTTTTTTCATATTTTGAATCAATTCTCTATAAAAAATTATGATAAATAGATTTATTATATCATAGGTTAAGAGTATTTCACAATTCTTGATAAATTACACCTTATCAGATAATTGTAATAATTTACACAAATATAATACAATGTCTAAGAGATCTCATCTTGTCACAATTAACAATATCATTAGTTTATCCTGTGCTAACTGAGTAGACCAAAATATACCATCTCATTTTAACCTGCATTTTTTTATTTATAAGAAGGGTAAGTATATTTCATACATTTACCTATTAAATATTTTGCCCCTAAATGAAGCATTAATATTATTTGCTTATAGAGTTTAAAAAATTATAACAGTCATTGGTATAAGAAAGATAATTTAACTTACAAATTTGTAACACATATTTTTAGAAATTATCAAAATTATTTGCATTTTATTGCCCTTTTTCATATAGAAGTTTAAATTTTTATGTACTCAAATTTAACTGTGTGTGTATTTATTTTTATCTTACAGATCCTATAGTCTGGGAAATCATTTGCTCTTTAGAATTTGAATAAGTGTGTATTATATTTCATGCTCTTTTATGAAAATTTCTTTAACACTTTTAAAAATGTGAGCCATGCATACAGAAAATTATATAAAATACATATAGACAATGTAAGGAATAATTATAAAGTGAATGCCTCAGTGAGAATGCCTGGTTCAAGAATCCAGTATTCCTGGTACCCAAGAAGTCCTTTGTATGTGACTCCCTGGTCATAAACCCTTTCTTCCCCTCTTTGGGTGCCCATCAACTATCCTGATTGATGAACACAACTTTCTTGCTTTAGAAAAACTGTTCGCTACTTATGTATGCAGCTATAAGCAGCTGAGTTTGCCTATTTTTACCTGATAGATGGCACACACTGTATGTATCTGTTTGTGTCTGTTTCCTCTGCTCAACACTAGTGTCGTGATGAATACAGTGAAGCGAAAGTCGCTCAGTTGTGTCTGACTCTTTGTGACCCCATGGGCTGTTCTCCAGGCCACAATACTGGAGTGGGTAGCTGTTCCCTTCTCCAGGGGATCTTCCCAGACCAGGGATTTAACCCAGGTCTTCTGTACTGCAGGCGGATTCTTTACCAGCTGAGCCACAAGGGAAGCCCAAGAATACTGGAGTGGGTAGCCTAGCCCTTCTCCAGCAGATATTCCCGACCCAGAAATCGAACCAGGGTCTCTGGCATTGCAGACGGATTCTTTACCAACTGAGCTATCAGGGACTATAAAATTCCTATAAATTATAAGAAAACCAGACATCTCAGTTTAAAATGGGCAAATATAAATGGCCATTTTTTAAGTGGTTAAAATTCACCATTTATAGCTCTAGTAAGTTCCTTTCCTTTGCTACGAAGGCCATTCTACTGTAGGTGGAATTTCCAGCAGCTCCAGTTTGGGGTTCTTATGACCAAATGCTATGTTGAGCAATCTTATGTGTGTATCTGGTACAAATGTGCAAGATTTGCTCTAGGGTAGATACGTATTTAGAAGTAGAAATGCTGGCTCTAGTGTATACATATAATACCAACTTTATAATACCAGACTGTTTCCAAAACAGATATATTGTACTAACTTACTCTACTCTTAGCAGTACATGAAGTTTCATGGTGCTACACTTCTGTCAACACTTAGTATCATGAACACTTTAATTTATTGTCAGTCTGGTTGGTATAAAATGATAGCTTGTTTGGAATTTCCTGGTTATTAATTAGACTGCATATGTAGTCATGTTTTGGCCATTGATATTTGCCCATTTTTAATTGAGATATCTGGTTTTCTTATAATTTATAGGACTTTAATATTAATATGACACTAGTGCTTCATCAACTATACATGTTTTAAAAATCGTTTCCCATTCTGTAGCTTAGGTTTTTAAGTCTTATTTGAAGAAGCTATTATTTGATAAATCAAAAGTGATAATTTTAATGAATTAGAAGTTTTGTTATTAAAATTTTTTCTGTACCCTGATATCATAAAGCTAATCTCCTTTATTATGATTCTAAGTGCTTTCAGGGTTTGTCATCTAATATTTAGATGCAAAATTCCATCTGAAATTGACTTTAAGGACAATGGGACAAAAGAATCCTATTATATTTTTCTACTTATTAAAAACCATTTTTTATTCTATTTTTCCTTCTGTACAGGGTTGGAACTTACATGCTCTGTTTCTATTCCTTTAGCAGTTATACTAAACAATCAATTATGCAAGCTTAAATAATGACAGTCTAAATTTAATCAATATTTTAATTCATATCCTGGACATACAAAGAAATTAACAAGTCCTGGTGCCCATTTCCCTTCCCATCCAAACTTGAATGTTACTGTAGTCGCATATGTCAATTTTACTTCACATTTTTTAAGTCAACCATACACTCACGATGGTTTTATACAGTCAAAATTTTCTTAGATTTACTAACACACTGCCACTTTCTTTTCTCTTTGTGCTTTCTTATAAATTAGACCATCAGAGACTACTTTCTCTTGAAGACTATCTTTCAGAATTACATTCACTGAGAGTGCCTCAGCATTTTTCTAAAATATTTTTATTTTGCCCTTATTCTTGAAAGATATTTTCACTGGGCATCAAACTCTAGCGTGCCAGTTATTTGCTTTACAGAACTTTAAACATATCAAACTGTCTTCTGTTTTACACTATTCCACTTGGTAAGGTAGCTTTCAGGCTGTCATTCATTTGAATGTAATCTGTTCATTTTGTATAACAAATTTAAGATGGTCTGTGTCTTTGGTGTACTGCAATTTCACTACAGTTTGTCCAGTGTGTATTCTTCTTTAATTTATCCTGCTTGTGATTCACCAGAATTTTTAAATCTCTGATCAGGGTCTTTCATCAGTTATGGTAAATACTCAGATACTATCTCATCAAATATTCATTATGCTTCAGTCTCTCTCCCTTTTTTCTGGAATTCTGATTTTTATATATATATATATATATATATATATATATATATATATAAAATGTAAATAGATAGATATATTAGATCTTCTTATTCCATCTTTCACATCTCTGCATCTGTTGTATATATATCCTAATTTTTGGTCTATCATTGTTGCATTCCAGAGACTTTCCTCTGTCTTGCTCTTTCAGTATACTAACTCTCCTTTCAGAGATATCTAATCTCTCCCATATGTCTGTGTGTTTACTTTAATTGCTTTACTTTGTTTAGGTCTTTTGGGTTCTCTTTCAAACATACTGGATCATTTTAAATACTTTCTATGGATTAAAATATTAAGTGAAAGTCACTCAGTTGTGTCTGACTCTTTGCAGCCCTATGGACTATACAGTCCATGGAATTCTCCAGACCAGAATACTGGAGTGGGTAGCCTTTCCCTTCTCCAGAGATCTTCACAACCCAGGGATTGAACCCAGATCTCCCACATTGCAGGCAGATTCTTTACCAGCTGAGCCACCAAGGAAGCCTGTTAAATATTAACCCTTTTATTTCATCAAACATAGTAAGTAGAGTTGTTTCAAAATGTGTATCTGATCATTCCAATATTTGAAGTGATTGCAAATCTATTTCTTCTGGCTCTTTGTTTTTCTGTGTAGTTTTAAATTTTTATCAAAAGCTGCTCACATTCCCTAGAAAAATGGTTTTGGGAATTTGGGGAGACTGAGAAGGAAGGAATCTCTACAGAGGATTCATATATTTTTGTCTTTGTTTTGTCATAAGGCATTTCCAGTTGCCAGTAACTTTAAAGTATATTCATAAATTGAGGGGGACTGTACAATTCAGATGTTAGAATTTGTACTGAAAATCCATGGAAATGATTATTTTGTTGCTGTTAAGTTCAACCCTGGAGTGAATTTGCTTGCATTCCCCTGGCACTGCAGAGGGTGGAACAGATTCCTTCTGGTTCATCCTTCCACTGAGAGTGGGCTCAGTGTCCCAGCATGATAAGTAAATGATCTCCCCTTTGTGACTACCTTGGCAGGCTTTCACTTCTCTTCCCCACAGTTGGAGGGCTGAAAACTGAGGCTCAAGGTCCCCTGATTAGGTATATGTGAAGGTTCCCTCGTTCACTCAAATTCTGACTTAATTATTCCTTATTATGTTGTCAAATTTTTAGTCACTCTTGAGAAAGATTTTTTTCCTTTTATTTTATTGAAATATAGTTAATTTATAATGTCATGTTAATTTCAGGTGTACAACAAAGTGATTTTATTTTATATAAATCTTCATTTTCAGGTTCTTTTCCCTTATAGATTATTACAAAGTATTGGGTATCATTCCCTGTGCTATACGGTAGATCCTTATTTATTATCTGTTTTACATAGAGTAGTGTGTATATGTTAGTCCCATCCTCCTAAAAAAGAGTTTTTTATGTTTTATTCAGAATTTTCAGTATTAATCAACAGGGTCTGATTGTAATAATTTAGTCTGCCATAATATCAGAGATGGGAAAGTCTCATTTGATCTCTCTTCCCCTCTCTCTAACTTACATTGGTGTCTAAAGAGGGATTCGCACATAAAATCCTCTTTTCCTTCCCATTGATAAACCACCACCTTAACACCATACATTGAATAATCAATTCTCGGTTGTGACATTTAATTCTCACATGACACAGTCATATAAATAATTCTGTCACCTTTCTGTGTTTAACTGATTCACTAATCCCACCCTCTAATCTTGGATTAGTCTCATATTTTTGCTGATCACTCAATCTTTATAATGCACTCTTACACCTCAAAGTGCTAAATTCCTTTCTTATTCTTCTTTTTCAGATTTGTTAAACTATTATTACCTTCTATACTTCTAAATGAACCTTTAGAATTATTTCCCCAAGTTTTGAATATAATTCCTTTAGAACTGTTTTGAACTATATTAAATACATAAATTTATTAGAGAGATTTGGCATTTAATAAATTTCAGCCTTCTCATGAAAAATCAGGTTATATCTGTTTATCACCACTTTCAGGCTTCATTTACATTTTAATAGACTGCTGTAGCTTTCTCTATTTCTGATACTACTTGTTAAAATCATTTCTATTATCAATTGATATATTTTGTTACTATTGTGAGTTCAATCATGTTTTTGTCATGTCTTCTATGGTTATTTTTAATGTATTAGAATGCTTTTGCTTTTCTAATTTTTTTGTGTCTCTGGTGGTGTTTATGAATTCTCTTATCATAGTTGACGTAAACTTTCTATGCATTTTGCATGAATACAATAACATACTGATAACCTACATTTTTTTTTCTCTTTCAGGACCTATACTTGCCAGAACTTCTAAAACAACACTCAATTAAAGTTTTGTTCCCTATTTTAATGATAAATCCATATGTGTTTAGCTAATAACTATAATAGATCTCAGTACACTGAACATTTTAAATTCACTGTGGCATTTTATGTAGCACTTCATGCCCCAAACCTTTAAAAAGAAACTTAAGAAGCCCTGGTCCAACACTACAAACCCAGCAGATTTAGACAGCATGGGACTCAAAAAACCTAGATGATACAACCAATTATTTAAAAGAAGTAGTCTGAATAATACACATAAAAATTAGGTAACTTTGTTTGTTGTTTCTAGACGTCATAAAAATAACATATCTGAATGCGATGGGAAAAAATGTTGAAAGTGACGAAAATGAGGGTAAAAAGGGAAAGACCATGCTAACGAGGCATATGGAAAAAGACCAACCAGGCAAACCACTGGTGGAAAGTTTACTTTTATTAACCACTGAACTGTGGTAATAAACTTTGCGAGCATAACTTGTGTTGCTCATATGGAATAAACCCACTGCTAGAGCTCTGGGTATCTCCATTTCTAGATCACTGTCCCTTACAGCAGCCTGTAGGGCACCTAATCAGAATCACCTGGGTGGACAGTCTCATAAACATGTAGATTCCCCAGGCCAAGTGAATCAGAATAGGAGAACTGAGCGTATGATGTTCCCCAGGGACTTCTCACATTAAACTAAAATGTAAGGAAGAAAGAGAGAGACGACAGGCATAGGGAAAGAGAAAGAGAGTAAGACAGCCAGAGAGAGACATAAAGAAACAAAATCAAGGAGGGAAATTTCCTTGCACTAGGAAATAAATGGTATTACACCACAAAAACACTATAAAAGGTGAATCTGAGAGTCCCTTTAAAATATTATAATTAGATGAGAAATCTTTTCAGAGGAATGAACACACACATCATATTAAATCACCTACAAGTTATATGCTGTACATTGTATGAAGCATTTCAAAGAATACCAAAATCAAGTAAGGCAACACCTAACCCATCACAGCTAATCATACTAATAAAATGCTATCTGTGTATGCTAGGCAAATTTCTCATCAGATTTCATTGTAATTCACAGATTATTTTTACTGCAATAAATCAGAAAACATCATCATCATGAAACCAAGGGGAGTGAGTTATTTCACAGATATCCATGGGAAACTCTTGGGTTGACTTCAGGCCACCCTATCACTATAGAAATTAATCTGGGAGTGTGAGTTTGATCTCATCCCTGTAATTTTCCTGGTATAAATAATAGAGGTCTGGTTGCTGACACTACATTTGGATGTCAAGTGTCTTCTTTCGTTGCTAGCTGGCACCTCATCAGTCCCGGAAGCTCCACCTCACACCCTGCTTTTAGGTGTGTCTCAGCCCTAAAATTAATGACACAATTACACGGTGCTGAATGTCAATTATATCTCAATAAAACTGGAAGTAAAAATTAAATTCAATAATTAACAAACCCTTATTCCTAGTAAGTGATTTGTGCTTTGATTCCCTGTGGTAACCAATGCTCAATGCTTTAGCTTGAACGCTAACCATACTCAAGGGCACAGAGGTCTGAGTATGAATTCTTTGAAATTCTATCATGTTGGCTGTAATGGTGAATTACAATTTAACTCATCTAAATTCAGTGGAACGCACTGAGCGCCCACTAGGCCTTAGGCCCTGGTGCTGTGGTGCATGTGTGCATGCTCAGTCACTACGTTGTGTTGAGCTCTTTGCGCTCCCGTGGACTAGAGCACAGAGACCAGGACAAATGAGATCCATCTCCTGGCTGGAGGAGCTTGCAATCAATATCCTATTAAATGGTTCTCATCTGATCTGTTATTTCTAAGGAAAAAAAAAACAAACAAATATAAAAACACATACATGAAAAGCAAGACTGGGAGATAGCAGACTGCTCCAAGCTCAGTACTCAAGTGGGAGATTACCTAATCAATGAGCTTTGCTTTTCAAATTATTAAGGTTTGTAAGTTGATATCAAAGAGATACACCTGCTCAAAGGGTGTTTGAAACTGCCCCCAAGCCATTTTCCTGGTGAACAAAGAAGCAATATTATTCTTTTACAGCCTTTATTTTCTCTCTTCCCTCATTTCCTCCTTCCTTTTCCTCTTCTGTGCTCCAACCAATATGGCGGCCCCTTCCACAAAATCCTAGCATGCATGCTAAGTCACTTCAGTCATGTCTGACTCTGCAATCATATAGACCATAGCCCGCCCTGGCTCCTCTGTCCATGGGATTCTCCAGACAAGAATACTGGAATGGGTGGCCAAGCCCTCCTCCACAGGATTTTCCCAACCCAGGGATAGAACCCACGTCTCTTACATCTCCTACATTGGCAGGTGGGTTCTTTACCACCTGGGAAGCCCACAACATCCTAGCCATAAGTCTAAAGCCCAAGGGTCCCTCCCAAGGGATGCACAGATGTCAACCTTGAACCAAAATACACAGGAAAGAATGCCTTGAACTCAGCAGGAGACAGAGACAGAAGATGCAGAGAGGACTGCAGTTTGCCTGAACATTTAAGCTTTATTCATGCCCATCCCGCCTGCTACTTGGGGCCAGCAGTGTGTGGAACTGTCTGAAGGTGGCTCATTTGAATATCCAGGCAAAGTGCATTAGACTAAGTGAACACCTGTGGCAGGTGTGCACAGCATCTGCCTTCCAGAGACTCAAAGTGTCTACACCCTTTGAGCAGGCAGCTCAGCAGTCCATTTCACACCAAGTCAAGAGATGCTCCCTCATACATTATACAGCACAAATGTCTTACCACAGAATCTTTCATCTTCATGGGCAGAGGGTCTGAAGCTAAGTCTTCTAGATTTTGATGTAAAAATTTATGAAACAATTTGCACTGAATAAAGGACCTGAAAATGGAAAAAATACACAGGTTTTACTTTTCAAAATATGTGCCTTAAAAAAAAAATGGAGAATCTCGGGCCCCACTCTAGACCTGAATCAGAATCTGCAGTGTAACAGGATCCTCAGGTGATTCCTGTCATATTAAAATTCAAGAAATACTGCTCTAGTCTAAAAAAAGTATGTGTCTATTTCAAAGTCTGAGGGAAACAGCTTCACCTTTGACCTCACATTCACAGAGGACAAAAGTCAGTGTTCTCTCCTTTAAATTGTTCATAATGTAGAAAAAGAGTAGTGTGTGCAGGTGATCACAAAGACAATGGGTGGATTTTCAAATTCCATCCAGATTAAAGCTGTCCACAGCAGGTATGGGTCCCACTGACCATCATGAGCTAGCTAAGCTCACAGAGATTCTTTATTTCGGCCAGCCCTCAATATGGTAAAATATTTGTTAAGAAAATCTGTGCAAATGATATTTAAATTCTCCCATTTTCCACATCTTTCATCTTGCTGCACCTGACAGCCTAAAATTATCACTTTTTCTACTTCCACAAAACACTTCTATCCACTTTTATAACTTAAGTCAGGATCTCCCTTGTGTTAGTCACTCAGTCGTGTCCAAGTCTTTGTGACTCCATGAACTGTAGCCCACCAGGCTCTTCTGTCTATGGAATTCTCTAGGCAAGAATATTAGAGTGGGTTTGCCATTTCCTTCCCCAGGGGATCTTCCCTACCCAGGGATCAAATCTAGGTCTCCTGCATCTCCCATAAATGTGGCCAAATGAGATGGTTGATGGTTGACTGGTACCTGAAACTATGGCATCACCTGAAGGGTTTTCAGGTCCAAAGTGCATATTTATCAAACACTTAAAAGACACAAAGAAAGGAAAGATTTGAAGGTATATTTTCTAGTGACTAAGGGTTATTATTAAACACATTTTAAAACTTTGGCACAGACTTCACTTTAAATCCAGAGGGCACTGACCATACTAAGAACAAAAAGCAACAAAACAAAACCTTTCCTTTCAGAGAGGCAAGTCTAGTCTCCCCAGGGTAGACTTTATCCCCCTGGCATAAAAGCAGTGGTGCCGCCTCATGGACCCAGAGGGCCTACTTTTCAAAGTTGGTGCTTCTCATGCAATTCCCCAAGGGAAGGTCAAAGACAGTGCCTGGGTACAAGAGGACATCTATCCCTGGCTTTGTGAGTTTTACTCCAAAAGCACCAGGGCCAAGGTTCAGTGTGTCCTTGAACTTGACCTCTGGTTTTCATTCATTTCTGGTTTCATTCATTAGTTCTGGGTTTCTCCCACCATCACCCAGGGACCAGCTGGTTTAACAGGGCAAGAGGTCAAGTACCCTGAGCACTGGATGAGAGGGTGAGGCTGCAGGGCCAGTGGACAGCTGTGTGTGTGTTACTCACAGGAGCACAGAGGGGTCACTGCTCTGCCTGCTCAGATGGTAGGAAAGTGCAACCAAGAGGCCACAGAAAGCTGAAAACAGCGCCGGAATGTGCTGCGTGCTCCAGGGTTCCTGAGCAAAAGATCAGAGAGCCAAGTCACTCCAAGGCTGGGTGTGGAAGAGCAGGGTCACATTCCAGAACATACTTAGCTGGCTTCCCCAAGGTCCAGCTGGATAGACATGGTGCCCTGGGATCATTCCCACCAGTGGACATGCAAGCACCTGATGGCTCCTGGAAATCTTGCCCGTGAATGTACCAGCACTGATTTTGAGAGGGCATTTCAAACAAATTGTACACATCTATAAGAATATATTTACTTCATCTTTTCTGAAATTAAGTACAGGATTTTTATAAGATGGAACATAAACCACATGTTGCTGCTTTTTAATTCAATACAATACTTAATAACAACTATAAAGATTGCATTTATTAATATTTATTTAATCAGTGGTTAAAAGGGAGTGAGTGCATGCGAGCTCGGTCACTTCAGTCATGCCCAATTCTTTGCGACCCTATGGACTGTAGCCCGCCAGGCTCCACTGTCCATGGGATTCTGCAAGCAAGAATACGGAGTGGGTTGACATGCCCTCCTCCAGGGGATCTTCCCGACCCAGGGATTAAATCCGCGTCTCCTATAGATGTGTCAATATGGCATAAGAAACCAAATCAACTAGTGGACTGAGGCTCAGTGAAGAGAAAAATGGTTCGAAAGGAAAACAGCAAGATACTTCACAATTAATTGGATATCAGCCCAGATGCCAATAACTGAGGCACTGCACCCAGGGCAAAGAAGAGACGCAGGGAATACGTGTTCCCATGGTGAGCAGTGCAGTGATCTGGGACTGAGGTCTCCTTCCTGATACAAGCATCATGCCTTTTACACAAAGAAGGAAACCTCTGTATATTCAGCCTTTTCAACCTCCATCGAGAATCTGCCGATGGCTTCCAAAAGCTGGACCGAGGAAAGGATTCCAAGACTGCTCCCTTAAGATTTTGATCCCTTAACTCACCAAGTGCCTTATTTGATAAGAACAAATTGTTCATTTTGCTTAAAATCAAAAATACAAGTGACTGAGTCAATTGTGCTCAGATTATACTTGTAACTACTCAGATGTGCTGAAGGAGTTAATGTTGTACTGGGTACAGAGAGGGGTTTCAGTTTCACAGGCCTCTCCCTCCTAGACATTAAAATGTATTCCTTCCATCTCTGCCCCAGCGAAGGTCCAGGACCTGGAGAGCAGCATCTGGAAGGAACTGAAGGCCCCCAGCCTCGCGGGGGCTGCAGAGCTGCAGCGGAGCAATCAGGTGGCAAGGCTGGCCGCTGACGCACCTCCAGGCGTCCAGTCTCCACAAGGGCTCCTCCAGGCTCTCAGATCAGTGTTTTCAGTTCTGGTGCAGGGAGCCTCTGGGGTTCTGAAGGCTCTAGGGCTTTACCTGTTATTTTCCTGATTCTTCCCATCAAATTTGCTGGTGAATTCCAGAGCAGTGAGAAAAGCATTCTCTGCTTCCCTCTTCTCTTCCCTTTGGAGTCAGCAAAGCCCCCTCTCAGGCCCCTCTTCCCATGCCCAGGGACAGGGGTCCTTCTTTCTTTCTCGGGCCAACCCTCTCTTCATGCCCACGAAGTCCTCCTCTTAGTCCACACACATCCCAACGTGGAGGACAGACATCCTCTCTCTTTTTTTATTTATTTTAATTGGAGGATAATTACTTTACAATATTGTGGTGGTTTTTGCCAGACATTGACATGAATCAGCCATGGATGTACATTTGTTCCCCATCCCATCCCTCAGGGTCATCCCAATGCAGCAGACCTGAGCACCCTGTCTCATGCATCGAACCTGGACTGGCGATCTGTTTCACATATGATAATGTACATGTTTCAATGCTATTCTCTCAAATCACTCCACCCTCGCCTTCTCCTACAGAGTCCAAAAGACTGTTCTTTACATCTGTGTCTCTTTTGCTGTCTCACATATAGGGTCATCGTTACCATCTTTCTAAATTCCATATATATGCATTAATATACTGTATTGGTGTTTTTCTTTCTGACTTACTTCACTCTGTATAATTGGCTCCAGTTTCAACCACCTCATTAGAACTGATTCAAATGCATTAACAGCTGAGTAATACTCCACTGTATATATGTACCACAGCTTTTTTATCCATTCGTCTGCTGATGGACATCTAGGTTGCTTCCATGTCCTAGCTATTGTAAACAGTGCTGCGATGAACACTGGGGTACACATGTCTCTCTCAATTCTGGTTTCCTCGGTGTGTATGCCCAGCAGAGGGATTGCTGGGTCATGTGGCAGTTCTATTTCCAGTTTTTTAAAGAATCTCCACACTGTTCTCCATGGTGGCTGTTCTAGTTTGCATTCCCACCAACAGTGTAAGAGGGTTCCCTTTTCTCTGCACCCTCTCCAGCATTTATTGCTTGTAGACTTTTGATAGCAGCCATTCTGACCAGCCAGAATGAAGCATGAGTAAATTGTGGTTTTGATTTGCATTTCTCTGAATAATGAGTGATGTTGAGCATCTTTTCATGTGTTTGTTAGCCATCTGTATGTCTTCTTTGGAGAAATGTCTGTTTAGTTCTTTGGCCCATTTTTTGATTGGGTCATTTATTTTTCTGGAATTGAGCTGCAGGAGTTGCTTGTATATTTTTGAGATTAATCCTTTGTCTGTTTCTTCATTTGCTATTATTTTCTCCCAATCTGAGGGCTGTCTTTTCACCTTACTTATAGTTTCCTTTGTAGTGCAAAAGCTTTTAAGTTTCATTAGGTCCCATTTTTTTTTGCTTTTATTTCCAATATTCTGGGAGGTGGTCATAGAAGATCCTGCTGTGATTTATGTCAGAGAGTGTTTTGCCTATGTTCTCCTCTAGGAGTTTTATAGTTTCTGGTCTTACATTTAGATCTTTAATCCATTTTGAGTTTATTTTTGTGTATGGTGTTAGAAAGTGTTCTAGTTTCTTTCTTTTACAAGTGGTTGACCAGTTTTCCCAGCACCACTTGTTAAAAAGATTGTCTTTTCTCCATTGTATATTCTTGCCTCCTTTGTCGAAGATAAGGTGTCCATAGGTTCGTGGATTTATCTCTGGGCTTTCTATTCTGTTCCATTGATCTATATTTCTGTCTTTGTGCCAGTACCATACTGTCTTGATGACTGTGGCTTTGTAGTAGAGTCTGAAGTCAGGCAGGTTGATTCCTCCAGTTCCATTCTTCTTTCTCAAGATTACTTTGGCTATTCGAGGTATTTTGTATTTCCATACAAATCATGAAATTATTTGTTCTAGTTCTGTGAAAAATACCACTGGTAGCTTGACAGGGATTGAATTGAATCTGTAGGTTGCTTTGGGTAATATACTCATTTTCACTATATTGATTCTTCCGATCCAAGAATATGGCATATTTCTCCATTTATTTGTGTCCTCTTTGATTTCTTTCATCAGTGTTTTATATATATAGGTCTTTTGTTTCTTTAGGTAGATTTATTCCTAAGTATTTTATTCTTTTTGTTGTAATGGTGAATGGAATTGTTTCCTTAATTTCTCTTCCTGTTTTCTCATTGCTAGTGTATAGGAATACAAGGGATTTCTGTGTATTAATTTTATATCCTGCAACTTTACTATACTCATTGATTAGCTCTAGTAATTTTCTGGTGGTGTCTTTAGGGTTTTCTATGTAGAGGATCATGTCATCTGCAAACACTGATAGTTTTACTTCTTTTCCAATCTGGATTCCTTTTATTTCTTTTTCTTCTCGATTGCTGTGGCTAAAACTTCCAAAACTATGTTGAATAGTAGTGGTGAGAGTGGGCACCCTTGTCTTGTTCCTGACTTTAGGGGAAATGCTTTCAATTTTTCACCATTGAGGATAATGTTTGCTGTGGGTTTATCCTATAAGGCTTTTATTATGTTGAGGTATGTTCTTTCTATGCCTGCTTTCTGGAGGGTTTTTATCATAAATGGATATTGAATTTTGTCAAAGGCTTTCTCTGGATCTATTGAGATAATCATATGGTTTTTATCTTTCAATTTGTTAATGTGGTGTATCACATTGATTGATTTGCAAATATTAAAGAATCCTTGCATCCCTTGGATAAAGCCCACTTGGTCATGATGTATGATCTTTTTAATATGTTGTTGGATTCTGTTTGCTAGAATTTTTTAAGGATTTTTGCATCTATGTTCATCAGTGATATTGGCCTGTAGTTTTCTTTTTTTTCATTGGTCCCTACTGCCCTGCCTGGTTGGATGGCATCACTGACTCAGTGGACATGAGTTTGAGCAGACTCAGGGAAATAGTTAAGGACAGGGAAGCCTGGTATGCTGCAGTTCATGGGGCTGCAAAGAGTCAGATACAACTTAGCAACTGAACAGAAACTGCCCTGCCTATAAAGATGCTGAAGTTGCTGACATCTTTATGAAACTAACCTGATATTGTAAACCAACTAGATGTCAATAAAGCAAAATAAAAATGCAAAGGTTCCCCCCCTCAGTTACACTGCAAAGCCAGGGTGCTCTCCCCTCTCCTCCAGTGCCCCTGTCAGCCTTGCAGGAGGCTCCTCAGCAGCCAGTGCTTCTGTCATGCAGGGCACCTCCTCACAGCACAGGCTTCAAGGCAAGCCGACATGGATTTGAATCCTAGTCCTGCCAGGGATGAGCTGTGTGGCCTTGGTTAAGTTACTTTACATCTCTGAACACTGTGTTAGCTTGCTGTTCTTCAGAAAATAACACATACACAAGGGTTGCTGCAAGGGTACTTTTCTATACACCTGGCCATTTTAAAGTTGTTGGTATGAGAGGTTCCGTGCAGCCTCTACTTGGTGACTGGTACCCAGTGCTCTGTGCCAGACTGTCCTGGGCTGTTTCCTCTCCTTCTATCCACAGTCAGCTGGTCCTAAAATGTTATCGATGCACCTTGCAACACACCTCTAGTTGGTCCCTTCCTTTCATTGCATCCAACAGGGTCAGCCGTCCACTGCCTCCTTCCAGGGCTATTGTTAACAGCTTCATAATGGGAAGATCTAACGATGGTCTCCACATCCCTCCCTACAACACTTCTCACTCAACTAACCCCATGATTCATCTCCCTTGTCACAAAAGAGTGGGCCTCCTCCCATAAAATGCAGATCAGTCACATGATTGTCCTCCATCAGTATTTTTCAGAGATTCCTATTGCCTACCAAAATAATCTACTCCACAGGAAGTCAATAAGTCAGCTAGGATCTGGCCCAAGCTCAATTCTTCAGCCTCCTTCCACACATTTAGGAGATTCACAGCAGCAAAACCATAAAGATGTGTTGCCTCCTGCCCCCACCACCGCACCTTCTTCATGTACAACATTTCATCTGCCCAGAGATCTCTTCCACCCTGAATCAGAGTTCATTCCCTCTGCCTGCTGAACTCCTATCCATGCCTCAGTGCCTAGTATAAAAAGTCCCACCTGTTTGGTATAATCTCTCTGACTTCTCAGACAAATAGAAGCTCTCCCCTTGCATCAGAACCATCTTTAATACACATCTACTTCAGTTTTTAAGATATCTTAGTCCTGTTACTCGTGGGCATGGCTATGACTTGCCCTGTGGGGATTCCCTGAGGAGGGGCAGTTTGCATCTCCCTTGACCTGTACTTGGCACCAATGTTACCACATCAACCCATCCTTGACAGAATGACTACACAATCAGTTTTCATGAGTACATTCATCCCTCTTCTATGACCCCTGTGAAAAAAATGCTTCAACAAGGAAAGAGGGTGGGGCTGGGAGTGAGTGGGAGGAAGGCTCAAGAAGGAAGGGATATATGTATATTTGCAGCTGATTCACATTGTTGTTCAGCAGAAAGTAGCACAACACTCTAAAGTAAATATCCTCCAATTAAAAAAAAGAAAAAGAAATATTCTTGTGCAGTTCACCACCTTCAATACCACCTTGGCAAAAAGGATTTCAATAATAAAGATATACAAAACATTGTATAGATTTTTAGAAAAAGAAAGAAAAGAAGGTGAAGAAAATAGGTAGCTTAGATCATGTGGGCCAGGCAGTGAAAGGCCACAGAAATGATAGACTATCAGAGCAAAGATATCTCATGACCTTAAAACTATTTTTTTTTCATTCCAACCACAGCCCCAGTGACAATTTATTCTGGAACTTGGGAGTTTTAGTCTTTCCTTGAAAGTTCATCCACCCCACATTTACTGGCCACCTCCCAGGTGCCAGGCACCAAGGAGCACAACTCTGTGGAGGACAGCACAGGTGTCGAGGGAGGGAAGAACAAGAATATCTGTGATGAGGAGTGACAGGCAATGGACAGTGAAGTGCCTGGTGCTGGGTGCTCACTGGGCAGGAAGCAGAGGCTCCAGTGAGTCCAGAGAGTGGCATTTAAGTGGAGCCTCGCACAGAAGAAATGCAGAGAATACCGTCCTTCCCCTGTAGTGGCTTCTGGGAGGACCAAGCTGGGCTCTGGGGGCGCTAGGGGTGCATGGAGCTGACCCCTGCCATCCTTACCTATACTCTTCCTCTCCCTGCTCTGGACACCCACCTGCACCTTCTCCTCTTTCCTCTCATACTTGGTTGTTACAAAAACATGGACAAAAAGTTTTCTGAAAGAGAGAAACCTGCTAAATGGCATTTCCTCCCTCTGATTTCTCTGTGCTTGCCTCTTTGCACGTTTATTCACAATTTCGTGAAGGTAGAGGGCTTCCTTTCACATGCAGCTCATTTAAGAATGCAAAAAGGAAAAAATAACTATGAGAAGGATTTAGTAACCATGACCATGAAAATAATGGTCCCTGAAAGGAACAAGGAGAAACAAGTCAGGAGAATCTATGTCAGCAGAAGTGGATTCCAGGCTCATCACTTCCTGGAACGAATGATTCTGTGGAAGGGACTTAGTGGTTCAGCTTCTGCTTCTGTAAAAAGGTGACAACGACACCCTTCCTGAAATACTGCTGCAATGCCTTAATGATATTTGAAATGGCCTTCCATGCTGCAAAGTAGTATGCCGATGTTAGTTTTTTATTAATTGGAAAAGAAAGGGCACCCATGATGGATGGTCTTCGCAGACAATAAATTAAAGTGAAACTAAATATACTTAAATAATTAAGTTTACCTACTTTTATTCACCCAATACCCTTATCTAATTCTCCTCTCATTTACTCTCCACTTAATTAAATCTCTGCAGTACAAACGTGAAAGGACAGCTCCTAGTACTGAGGGACCCTCCCTCTTTACCTACTAAACTAGCAGTTGGCAGGCAAAAGAACGGGAGGTAAAAATATCTAATAGGAAACAGTGGAGCTAGAGGGAAGGGACATTGTCCCCATTCCTTCTACTTCTTAGTATTTATCTCAGCTTGTCACTACAGGTCTGTATAAAGATCACTTGATTAATCTGTGATCCCTCCACTGGGTCGAGCCCGTTGACAGCAGAGACTCATGTTTCACCCCAGTGTATTCTGAACACTCTACACAGGGCCCAGGCCCTGAAAGGCCCTTAATAAATACGTATGGTACCAATGCCCTGGATTTGAGCAACCGTTACTTCCTTATCCTGTGATGCAGACCTAAGAAGGGAACTGCCTGGATCATTTTATTCAGGTTACCTACACAGACACAGAAGGTGTCTTCCCAGTGCAGAGCAGTAGTTAAAAGCATGGGCTCTGGTGCAGGACTGCCGGTTCCCTCCCAACTCTGCTGATTATTAGCACAAAGATACTGGGCAAGCTTTTAAGCTTTTTAGGTGGCACTAGTGGTAAAGACTGTTTCCCTAGTGGCTCAGATGGTAAAGAATCTGCCTGCAGTGCAGGAGACTTGGGTTCGATCCCTGGGTTGGGAAGATCCCCTGGAGAAGGGAACGGCAACCCACTCCAGTATTCTTGCTTGGAGAATTCCATGGACAGAGGAGCCTGGTGGGCTAAGATCCCACCTGCCAATGCAGGAGACATAAGAGGTAGGATCATTTGTTAGATGACTGAACAGCTCTGTGGCCACAGGGACAGAAGAGAAGGGACAATATTTCCTTTAACAATGTAAAAATGAGATGACGCCAGAGTGGCACAGTTATTCTTCCAAGAAGCAGCGTGAGATGAAGGTTGGCGGAGTTCAAATTCCAGGTGTGGCTGTACATATTTCCTACCCCAACCTCAGATCCTCAAACAACTCTTCCCAGAAAGAACCTGGGCTCCCCTGAGCTTGGGCAGACTGCAAAAAGGCAGACCACCTGCATCTCCCTAGGCTTTCTACTGGCAACACCTTCAAGCTCCAAGTTCTTAGCATTGTTCATTTTTTCAACAGATACAGTTATATAGTATATAAAATAGGAGGCAAATTTCTCAGGGAATCAAGGCTAGAAAAGACTATTGGATATACACGAGTTATTTTTTCATGTTCAGAATGCCAACATTTGCAAAACCATGCCATCTTCAGGAAAGATTATTTTCAATTTGGAAGAGATCTTCTAACTGAGCTAATATCATCCCTTCAAATTATTAATCAAATAATAAGATAGGGAGATTGGAAGAGACTCACTCAAAGTGGCAAGATCAGTACCCAGCCCCTACTTCAGTGCACTGTATCTTACACCACCCTAAATACTTCTACAGCCAAAATGTGCAAAGTATGTGGACATCTCATGACTTCCCATTTCAAAAGGCTGGGTATCACTATAATTGATAAGAGCTCCCAGCTTTACAAGTTGTTTTATTATTGTATCTCTGCCATTCAATAGTATTGAACATCTTTTTAGATAAATGCCTGTTTTAGGGTTTGTTATAACACATGGTAGGGTGATAGCCCAAAGGAAGAAGTTATTTGAGAGGGGCTCAGAGGCAGATTTCTAGAGGCCTGACTAAAGAGTGTGGTTGCAAAGGAATGAACTTGAGAAGAGCATATTACAAATCATGCAAGGGTATAATTCTTCAAGGCTGTATGAACCTGCATTCAAGCATGGTCTGGGTATGCTAGAGAATGTGTACTGCTAGGTTAATTATAAAGGTGCCACTCTAACTCACAGACTTAGAGAGTGAATTTATGGTTGCCAGGGGGGAAGGATGGGGGAAAGGGATAGATTGGGAGTTTGGGATTGACATGTACACATTGCTATATTTAAAATGGATAACCAACAAGGACCTACTGTATAGCATAGGAAACTGCTCAGTGTTATGTGGCAGCGTGGATGGAAGGGGAGTCTAGGGGAGAATGGATACATGTATATGTATGGCTGAGCTCCTTTGCTGTACAAATGAAACTATCACTAAAGTTGTTATACTCAAATATAAAATAAGAAGTTTAAAATAAAAAAAAAATTAAAAATAAGAAAGATTTTAAAAGGTACCACTCTCAAACAAATATGAAGTTCACAGGAAGAGTTAAGCATGCAGAAAATACACTGAACAGAAATAACCTTTATGGTTTATCAACCCCAAACTTTCTACACTGGGAAGAGAGACAGCTGGGTGCCACTGACTGAAGATAAAACTAAAGGAAATAATCTTTGACATCAGCAAGGGAATCTGGATGTAATTTAAGGAAAAACTTCCTGACATTGATGACTCAATAAAGTACAATTAAGGAAACATTAGCATTTCCGTTTCCCAGTTATTTTAAAACACAGATATTGTCCATGGAGAGTTAACAGACAAGCTTGCTTCAGAAAGAAGGAAGAAGAAACCTGCTGCAAATGTCTCTTTTTACGCTTTCACTGCATAGGAATAACCTGTTTTAACAGCTCTGCAATTTAACACACACACAACTAAATAAACAAATTGAGAACAAGAAGGAACTATTCAGGATCATTTTACATAATTATGATTTGGGGTGGGGGGAACACAGCAAGATAAAATGGCTTTGTCCATTTCTTCCATTCCTTTCTGCTTAATCTCACTCCATTCCTTTCTCACTTAATCCCCTCCAGGCTGTTCAGTCCCGAGTTACCGAGTCACCGCACCTACCTACAACTCCCTTCAGGGCCTTGGCTTGCCTCCCTGTCCAGGCTTTTTGGGCAGGACTGCCCAGGACAGGTGGGAACCCTGTAAAAGACTAACTATGGGATGGATGGGGCTTTCCACAGAGTCAGGAGCAGCTAAGGAGCCAAACTTCTAGCAGGAGTTGAGCCTGTCAAGTTCAGAAATATAGTTTTCTATATAATAATATATATATGTTATATATATTAAAATATAATAAATATTTAAATATATTTAAAATATTAAATATATTTTAAATAATAAAATATAATAAAAATGCATTTGAGGATGTTTATATTTTTTAATTTTTAAAATGTATTTTAATAAATAATTTATTTGGCCACACCGTGCAGCAGGTGGGATCGTAGTTTCCCAAACCAGGGATTGAATCCCTGTCTCCTGCAGTAGAAGCAGGGAGTCTTAACCACTGGATCACTAGGGGAAGTCCCAGGATATTTTCATTTTAATTTTGGGAAAGAGGAGAAAACATTGACACTTGAGAAAGAACAGAACCACAGATCTGAAGAAGGATTTTGAAAGAAAACAATCAAATGCACTGGGTATTTTATCTGAAAGTTTCAGTTCATTGCTCAAATAGTCTTATTTCTGCAAAGAGAAGTGGAAAGGAAGAGAGGAGATGCTGACTGACATTTTTAGTGGATTTTTAAAAATATAGTAGAACACCCTACATTTAAAAAATATTTTCATATTTTAAATGTACATGTATGTCTTGAATTTTATATAACTACATAAAATTTATTTTACTCACACACATATATACAGAAATGTACACAGACACACAAATACACACACACACATATATACACACACAAATACCTATATTTTGAGGGACAGAGATAAGATTTTAAACCTATTATGCACTGATATGAAGTGTATATCATGTGACAGTTTGCTTCAAAAATCAATGTCCCTAATTTGCTTTGAGAGGAGTCTCATGGGCCCCTGAATTGGGAATGATATGGATTGATGAGTGCTGGCTTCATAAAACTCCCACAGGTTTTGAAATATTTTTATGAGGTAGAAATAAAACTGTCTAATAGTCCTACAATTTTGTGGTAGATTTCATATGCATTTGGGAATTCTTTTGATGAAAATGCATAAGGAAGTTCAGCTTTGTATGAAAGTACCTCTCTAAAGAGAATCCTAGTTTCAGCATTTTTTTTCTGCAAAACCTGAGACATCTCTATGATGGAATTTACAGGGCAAACAGAATTTGGTCATAAAGAGAAGCAAATGGACCAAATTTCACTTTGCTATGCCCTTCATATCAGATTCACACAGTCATTTTAAGGGAAAAGCAATAGATTTTTCTTAGCCCATTACACATCAGGGCATTTCTGAATCCAGGTTTTCATATATCCTAAAATAAGACCTAGATCATATCACTTTGATATAAGTCCTATTTCTAGGACTATTTTGACATGAATCTTATATTGAAGTAAAAGAAACTCTGTGCCCCTCAAGTTCCCAGAAGATCAGATTCTGTTTACATCTCACGGCCATGGGTCAGCATGCGGCGGGCAGGCACTTCCGAGCGTGCATGGGCACCTCCAGAGCCCCCCGCACCCAGCGCGCATCCCACAGCAGCCCCTGTTGACATCCCCATGGTCCCAAACACCTAGCGGGCAGCCCCAGGGCCTAACAATGAGCCTAATTCATAACAGCCAGTCAATATGTGTTCAGTAAGTAAATAAATGGTCACATTAACAAATACTATGAGTAAGACTTCACTGTCTGCTTAAAGAAGGTTTCCTTATTTCATACCTTTTTTCATTTCACACGGTGTGGTCAAAAAAAGCCAATTTGACCTTTAAGAATAGGTGCTGGGGGAAAATGAGCTCACTCGCTAGCAAGAAAGACTGACAGGCACTACCCAACATAGATGAATGTAGATAAATAAGCACATGCACACAGACTTTCTGGAAAATACTGACTGGCGGCTCAGTGGTAAAGAGTCCACCCGCCAATGCAGAAGATGTGAGAGATGTGGATTTGATCCCTGGGTCGGGGAGATCTCCTGGAAAAGGAAATGGCAACCCAGTCCAGTATTCTTGCCTGGAAAATCCCAAGGACAGAGGAGCCTGGAGGGCTACAGTCCATGAAGTTCCAAAGAGTCAGACACAACTTAGTGACTAAACAAACAAACAAAACCACCCAACATAGATAAATATAGATAAATAAACACACAAACACACATACACACAAACTTTCTGGAAAATACTGCCATTTACCTTACTTCTCATAGCCGTCTTCTCTGTTATCTGCATTTATTCAATCCAGAAGTTTATAGAGTATCTTTTAGGCAATAGTGGACTTTTTATAGAATATGAAAAAAAACATATATAAACCATAGTCATGACCTTTAGGAGCTCATGGTCAAACTAGGGGTAAAGAAAAGTACTTACGAACAATATCGACAAAAATAGAACCGATGTACCAAGCAAAAGCTTGACTAGCCACTTGACATACACTGTCACGTTCAGACTGTAGCCCACCTTTAAAGGCAGGGATCACATTTTAAACATGAGGAAACAGAGGCTTCTACTGTACTAGTTATTGTGGGAGTATCTGTATTTCCCACAGAACTAATTATATTCAGAATAGATAAGAACCGACATGAACACCAAAAGGACAATAGAATTTTGGAAGAGAGAAAGATAGACTCCCACTGGCATGGCCAGGACTAGCATAGTTTTCCATCTCTACTGGGACCACCACTGCTCATAGCGCAGGCCTGGAATTCTTTTCCACCCACCTTCCCCTCTCCCCGTCCACCACTCTACAAACTGGACAGCCACCAAATCCTACCAATGCTGATTTCACAACACTTCCTGGATTTGACCCTTTTAAACTCTGTACATCCGATCTAAATCTGACTCCAGATCTTACTTTACTCAGCAACTGCAATTCCATTTTGAACAACTGAGCTATCATTCTTCCTCCTGTTTTTTTCCCCCCATATCAGTGTCCACTGCCACTGTCAAAGGCATCTAACATTAGCTTAAGGATCCAATCCAATGTTGACTGGGTTTGGAGACCAATGTGTTTAGTCATAAGTCATGTCTGACTCTCTTGAGACCCCATGGACTGTAGCCTACCCAGCTCCTCTATCCATGGCATTTTTCAGGCAATACTGGAGTGGGCTGCCTCTCCCTTCTCAAAGGAATCTTCCCTATGACTCAGGGGTCGAACCCGTGTCTCCTGCATTGCCAGCAGATTCTTTACTGCTGAGCCACCAGGGGAAACCAAGAGATCAATTACACATGTTCAACTTACTAGAAAGCGAATGTGACAGAAAGCACTTGCTGCCCATCTAATATTCATCTGCCCTTCTTCCCAACCTTACTAGCTGTCCAGACAGCTAAAAGATTTGCAATTCCCACTCCATCGCAGCTAGAAGTGACATGGATCTACCCATAAAATATAATCTGAAGTCTAGAGTAATAAAAGTGAATTACAACTTGGAATTTGTTTTCAGACGTATTACTATTAACAGCATCACCATTATGTTCATCAACATCATCACCATCAACTAATTATGCTATTAATAACAATACTTTCCATTTATGTTGGTTTTCTACTGCAGTGCAACAAATCCCCACAAACAGTGGCTTAAACAACACAACATATGACCTTGTGGGGTGCTGCCTGAGGCCTCAGGGCATGGCATGACTGCTTCCTCTGCTCAGGTTCCATCAGGCTGAAATCCACAAGACTGCAGCGCCACCCAAGGCAGCAGTTTTACTGAGACTTGGCTCTTCTTCCAAGCTCACTTCTGGCTCACAGAATTCAGCTTCCTTGCAGCTGTAGGACTGGATTTTCTTGCTGGCTTTTGCTGGGATCTGCTAGAGATCTGACAGGCCAGACTCAAGACATGCAGTCCTCGCCATGGGCCATTTGCAACACTGTTTACTTCTTCATGGCCACGGGGAGGGTCTCTGCTGTTCTGTCTCTGACCTCTATGTCTTCTCTTAAAGTGCTTGCCTGATTAGGTCAGACCCATCCAGATAATCTCTCTTCTGACTGACTTCAAGTTAACTGGTTAGGAACTTTGGTTACATCTCAAAATCCCTCCACCTTTGCCAGATGATATAACTAATCACAGAGTGACACCTCATCGTCCTCCTGGATCACCCACATTCAGAGGGCAGAAATTATACAGTGCAGGCATACCAGGGGGCAGGAGTCTTGGGACAATCTCAGAATCCTGCCCACCACACCATTTAATGAAAACCCCTGAGCTAGGCACTTTATATACATTATCAATTTAATTTCATTCACTTCTGACAGCATTCATATGAAGTAGTTATTACTAATCCATTTTACAATTGAAAAAAAAAAAAAAGAAAACAATGTGAATTAGCCATGTGCCCTTAGGCAAAAACTTCAGCACTCTGTTCACATTCACCACTGGAATATAGAAATGCTATTACCTTCTTTATGCATTACATGGAGTTATAAAAAAAAAAGGGCAAATGAGAAAACACTTGGGAAATTATTCTGAAAATTAAAGTACCATGGATCTGGAAGGTATCTTATATGCCTGCGAAGAGTTCTTTTGACTAGAAAAATATATTTATACTTTAAATGTGCTAGGGAGAAGGGCATGGAAGTGAGATTTTGAAAAGATATAAGATTTGGGAACTGTAATGTTAAATCTTTTCATCACTCTCTGGACCTCCATTTCCTCACTTTAAATAATAAAATGAAGGGGCTGGGATAGGGGATGTGTAAGGTCTATTTCAGAACTAAAACTATTCTATGAGTTTGTTTTATATTTATATTAAAGATCTGAATGCAGGGGGAAAGCCATTGTTTTAGCTGCAACCCTGTGGTATCTGGAAGAATGTGAGCAAACTCCCACAGCAGTTGTTAATGATGCTTGCGAAACATTAAATTATAATAACGTACCTCCACCTCTGGGTGTCCCTGCCATCAATAAAATAGAATCTCTTTGTAAGGGGTAATAAAAAAAAATAGAAATCATAGTTTTTCCAGACATACAGAAAGCCCAGCTAATTAACTACTGAGCCATTTCTCCAGGGAGCAAACATTCTGGTTGATTCTGTATATCACTGTCAAATAGTTAAGTCAATGAGGGAGTCCATTTACATGTTACTTGCTACCATCTTGGATGAGTCAAAAAGAATATGAAATTAAAAGAGGAATAAAATTTCTTCCTCTAATTAACATTCCAGAGAGCAAAATTAAACCCCAGTCCCTCAATCTGCTTCAATCAAGTGAGAATAATAAAGATCACAGATATAAATACATATCAAGAACCATATAGAGAAACACATCCTTGGCAAGGCAGCTGACATGCTGAAATTGCTCACAAGGGCCCTTCAATCCATCACTACACAGCAGAGATAAAAGGGGAAAAAAATCAATTCCAGTAGTGCAAAGTGTAAGCATAAAAGTCATAAACAAAAGCATCATTAAATAAGAAGTGGAATCATAGCTCTGGGAATTTTAGGTTGAATGTGGGTGAGCTTTTCTTTTTTCCTAAGGATCCCCTTGCCAATTTGTTCAACACATTCAGTCAGTTCACGGCATTTAATAGGTGCTATTTTTTTAAAGTGGGGAGTCTATCTGAGACCATTAGAATACTCAGGACTCACAAATGAGAAGGGAGAAATGCAAATTGCTCTATTTTTAACTAAAAGGTGTTTCAAAACTGAGATAGAACATTAAGCTTCTCTAACAGCAAATCATGCTGTTTATCACAAGGCATGCTTATTCTATGCTGAGCAAGAAAGTCAGTATCTCTCTGAGACTAAATAAATCTTTCAACGTACCCCAGTTTCACCTGGTAAAAAGACTTCAACATGTAAGCAAACCCCAGAGTCTTTGAAGTGTTCAGTCCCATAACAGAGTTGGCGATGTGCTTTCAAAGTGGAATCTATTTACTCTGATCCAACAGTGACTTAAGCTGATGGCATGCCATAAACAGAAAGGAAAACAGAAATGAAAGTCTCTGCCCAGGATGGTAAATAGATTTTATCTCTTGGGCTGGCTCTGATCATTTGGTACTGGCTGCATGTAATACGGTCTGGGCATCTCAGAGCCCTACTGACATCAGTGAGCAAAAATGCTGTCATCAATTAGCAGTTTCTGGTATGAGGAAGGAACTGGACTTGGGGAGGTGAGGGAATGACTGCAGATGTCCCACAGCTAGGTAAAATTCCCAAAAGAGTTCTATCTTTTTGAATTCCAGATTCTTCAATAGTTTCCAAAACCCTCTAAGAACTTTGCAAGAAAAAGTTATTTCATAATCCCAGGAGTGTACATTAATTTTGATAATATTTGAACTGGTAATAATGAGCCTTCAACATTTGTCAAGGAAATTCCTTGGAGGTCCAGTGGTTAAGACTGGGCATGTTCATTGCAGGCCCTTGGGTTCAATCTCCAGTCGGAGAACTAAGATCTCTCCAAGCTGAGTGGAACGGCCAAAAATAAAACAAACAAACAAAAAACATTTGTCACATAAAATGGGTTTTTCAGAGCATATACCTTTCTCCTTTAGAAATTAATCTAAGAAATCCAGTGAGTTGCTCCTTTGTGGAAAGCATCCGGTGTTTGGAAGAATATTCTGTCTTCCATAGATTCAACAACATTACTATTATCAATGAATTATTTTTCACTCTCAAATGAGGCTTACCTGATCAAAAACATGACGCATGAGACAAAGGTTGATCGTAAGTCAAAGGTTTAGAGTAAGCAGGTATGATTTAACAGTTGACACTGACAGAGAATCTGGAAGTGAGGTTTCTGGTCTGACCACTCACGGAGTGACTTGGGAAGTCAATTCATTAAACTTTCTAATGTCTTGTTTTCATCACAGCAATATAACCAGATGTCTCTTTCCCCTAGAAAAATGTGTTATTGATGGAGTTTTAGATAGTTCTGTCAGGAACATTCTTAGTTATAGTTCTTTCTTTCTTCTCCAGTATATCCATTATACATAAGCTATACCGCTTGTAGTTGTCCCAAAGTTCTTGGATATTCTGGGGTTTTTTCAGTCTTTTTTCTCTCTGCTTTTCCATTTTGAAAGTTTTTACTGACATTTCCTTAAGCTCAGAGATTCTTTCCTGAGTCATGTCCAATCTACTTATAAGCCCACCAAGGGCATTCTTCATTTCTATTAGAGTGTTTTTAATCACCAGCATTTCTTCTTGGTTCTTTCTTGGAATTTCCATCGCTCTGCTTACACTGTGCATCTGTTTTTGCCTGCAGTCCACTTTATAAATTAGCACCTTTAGCATGCTAATCATAGTTGTTTTAAATTCTCAGTCTGATAATTCCAATATCCTTGTCATATCTAGGTCTCGTTCCAGTGCTTGATATTTCTCTTCAAACTGTGTTTTGCTTTTCAGTATGCCTTGTAATTTTTTTTCTTGGTAGCCAGGCATGTAAGAGGAAAAAGGTAAATAGACCTTCAGTAATATGGTATTAATGTGTGAGGTAGGGAAACTCTACAGTCTAGTGATTAGTTCTATATTTTGGTGACCCTGCGCCTCTAGACGGTAAACTTCACAAGTGCTTCTGAGTCCCATCTCCACCTTAGGTGGGACAGAATGGAAAGAGTGGACTGGGCTGGAATTGGGTATTTCCCTTTCCCACATGTAAGGCTGGAGCCAAACTGGAGTTTGGCATTTCCCTTCCTCCAGGTCAGTTAGGCTCTGGAAAAATCCCAGTACTTTAGGCTACAGTAAAATCTTAAGGCAGGCTTGGTTAAGAACAGAATACTCTGCTATATTTCAAAATGGTTACTCTTCCCCCTCCACCTACTGAAAGCAGGAGGATTCTTCTCCAGTTATTCACTGTTGAGCTCATGGGGTGAAACTCACAAGAGTGTGGGACTTCCCTACTGACTGGATTCACTTGGGGTTATTAACTCTCAGACTTGTCTACACTGAGCCTTCAGCAATTTGTCAACTACAGTTCGGGTTTTCCTCCTCTTGGTACTGGTTCCCACAGAAGTTTCTGTTCCTGGGCTCCTGTTGCAGTAAGTTTTAGTTCTCTGTATTTACCTGTCTATCTCTCCAGTTTTGGAGGCAGGAATTTATCAAAACTTACATTTATCAAAATTTGTGCTCAGTTGTGTCTAACTGTCTGTGACTCCATGAACTGTAGCCTGCCAAGCTCCTCTGTCCATGGAACTTTCCAGGCAAAAATACTGGAGCTGGTTGCCATTTCCTTCTCCAGGGGATCTTCCTGATCCAGGGATCAAACCTGCATCTCCTGAGTCTCCTGCATTGGCAGGCAGATTCTTTACCACTGTGCCACCTGGAAAACTCTTTATCAAAACTTATCAAATTATGTATATTAAAAATATGTGTTCTGCAGCACACAAATTATATCTCAATGAACCAGACTTTCAAAAAATCAATGAAAAATAAATGTATAAACAAGCAAAGACTGGAACATAACAGAACAAAATATTAAGGGTCCTGCAGAGAAAAGCTTGTGACCCCCAAATTTTATAGGCAGTCATTTTACCAAAGAGCAGTAGAAAGAGGTTTTCAGAAAATACCTTAGTAATTTTCCTGAATGGAATACCTGGGTCCTGTGACAGAATAAAGGAATTATATTTCAAAAGCAAGAACCCAGAAACACTAATTATATAATTGTTCTATGTGACAAATATATATGTGATGACAAACAAATCCACCAAAAGTATAAATGTGTTGACAAACAGATCCACGAAAAGCTGTATGCTACCCTTATGTATTGGAAAAAGGAGCCTTCTCCTCTGCCTTTTTTTAAATGCAAAAGAAGATAATCATATGAAAAGGATGGAAGGAGTGAGAAGGGAATTATGCCATTGATTACCCCAGAGAAATTCAACTGTGATGCATTGGAAGATGACATTACTGAATTCCTCTCTTCCACAAAGAGGAATAAACAGTTACATTGCTGCCACTGATATTGATGAGTTTAATACGATTTTAAATTAAAATCTTTTCAAAAGTCAGTTAACAAATTCCATATACTCTCTATTTAAAGCCCTTTGGAACATATATCATTTACTCTTTTGCATTTAATTTTTATTTTATCAAAGACATACTTGTGGTGTAACACATTAAAGGCAGAGTGTCCATAAAGTCAAGAAATAAGTATACTATCAGTCAATTACTTTTTTACTGATTGAAAATGGCCCTGAACGTGTTTTGTTTCAGACTTCATGGACCCTCTGCAGTTCTGCATGTAGGGATGAACAGTAGTGGTCTTCTGCCCATATCACCCATCTCTTTGCTCTAATTCCTGCTGCCTGAAGGCAGTGACTTTCAGCTGTTTCTCCTTCACCTATTTTCCTCCATATTTCCAAATAACACGCTTTTGTTATTTCTTGACTTTTTTCAACTTCAGATATTATTTGCTGACTTTCTAATATGGAAGACAAGATTAAGACCTCTGCAAAGTCAGACAGGCATACACACATACACACATACACACACACACACACACACACACACACACACTTCATCTCCCCCTATTCTGCTATTATAGTTGCAACTGTTATTCAGACTGTCATAAATACAACATATTATTCACAGCTGAGCCATGCACTGACCACACATTTCTTTTCTGATACCACTTGTTCTTTTCCAAAAGTTAATGCTTATCTTGTTCTGTTTTGTTTTGTTTTATCATCCTAGGTTTCCTTTGCTGCCAGCCTGGGTTTTACCTTTCTCCATCTGAATAAATCTATGGTCCATCTGTTTTCTGGATTCTAACATTTTTTGCTATCACATCCATTCTTGTTCTCTGTCCATAAAGCTCTATGCAATTGTATCCTTTTCCCATCTTCTGAGTGGTATTTCAGAAGGAAGCACCAGTAAGCAAGTAGGAGCCTGTTTCCCATGTTAAGCCAGAGCCCCTCCCAGTGTCAGTACCTCACTGGGCCAGGCAGACACCTGCAAGCGTGGGGGGCTCAGAGCAGGTGGGCTTTGTGGTCAGTAGCAAACCAGGTATCTTAATGCATCTTCTAGACCACTGAGACCTCAGCCTCCAGGCCCTGTTACTCCTGATGCGTTCAGATCCTGTTCCTCTTGTAGTTGGAGGAGATGCTTGTTTACTCCCCACACAGCTAATTCACTGGACGTGAGAAGACGGCCCGTGGCCTCGCACCTACCTTCACGGCACTGAAGCAGAACACGTGCAACACAGCCGCGGCGGACGCACTCCGGGCCACGCTGTAAACGGCTGACAGCATCCCCGAAACGGCTGGAACACAAACAGCAAGGGTTCCCTTCTGGACTGGCAGGTCTCACGGTCAACACATACGGTAAGAAAGTGAAGTTTGTAACTTTCAAATGCAGAATGCCTGCCAAAGGGGCAAAGCCTCAATCCACAGGGCAGCCAAAAAGCACTGGGTGACGCTTAGCACAAGAAAGACACCGACCTTTAACTAAAAACTCAGGAAGACCACAGTTAGAAAGAACTTTTGATAACTTTTAGAAGACTGTGAACCAGTCATTGTGGAGGTGGGGAGACCTTCTTGCTTATAGTTGGAAGCTCCTGGCCCAGGAAAGATCAGAGATGTGATTTCAATAGAAGAAAGGAGAGAGAGAGGGACAAATATGGAAATGGAAATTAGACACAGATAGGGATAGATAAATAGATAAATCTATCCACAAATAGATGATGGATGAATAGATAGATAGATGAGAGACAGACAGACGAAAGACAGATAATAGAAGGATGAATAGATGAATAGATGTACAGATAGATGGGTAGATGAATGATAGCTAGATAGATGAATAGATAGATACATAGATATTAATAGATGAATAGATGATAGACAGATGAGAGATAGATAATAGATGGATACATACATAGATATATAGAGATGGATGAATAGATAGCTAGATAGATTAATAGATAGATAAATGAACGGATAGACAGATAGATAAACAGAACAAGCCAGCACTCCTGTGGGTGTAGGTGTGTGTGTACGTGTATGTGCATGTATACAAGGAGGAGGTAGCTATAACAGATCACCCACTATGCTCTAATGCTTTATGTACATGACTTCATGAAATCCTCACAGCAACCCCATGAGATCAGTATGTTAGTTTCCAATTAGAGAAGAGTAAGCTTTAAAGGTAAGAAATCTGGGTAAAGTCTCCAAGTAAGCATTAGATGAAGCTTTACCCACCTTGGTCAGAAAGTAAGGGACACACCAAATGAAAGGGCGTAGGTCACCTGTCTGTACAGGCCCGCACACAACACACACTCACCATGTCACACCCACATGCTCCCAGACTAACTCATTCAGGCACGTGCTCAAATGCACATGCTCACACGCTAACCTCCACTCACTCACGTTCACACACATTCACACATACAGCTTTTCCAAAGAAGAATTAGAGGGTCCCTAAACCAAGTCCAGGCTTCGCTGGTGGCTCGATGGTAAAGAATCTGCCTGTAATGCAGAAGACCCGGGTTCAATCCCTAGGTCCAGAACCACTCCAATATTCTTGTCTGGAGAATCCCATGGACAGAGGAGCCTAGTGGGCCATACTCCATGGAGTTGCAAGGAGTTGGACACAACGGAGCGACTCACAGTTTCAGTTTTAAACCAAATCCAAAGCTCATAGAATTCTACACTTCCTTGTTTTCTGCTTGTGTCAAGGCAGGTGGGCCACTTTCAATTTGGCCAGATGAATCTAGAAGGGCCCACAATCAACCTGACCAACCCAAGCTGAAGTCCTTTAAGGCTGAGGACAAAGAAAACCTAACTGTCCAGGTTTCATTCCATGCCTGAGGCTATTTAGCCCTTATCTGAACTTGAGACTTTTTTACAGAAAGAACAGAATGTAAAAGACTTACCAGAACCTCCAAAAAACAGCATGTCAATTTGCTCCAAAAGATAAATGCAGAAAGTGTTGATCTGTGGGAAGAGTCCAAGGAGGGAGATTGCGGGGAAGCAATAGAGAAATACTGAAAGCAAGCAGAAAAAATTGACAGTGAGCACGCAGAAACAGGGGCCCAGGCTCCACCGCACCCCCACCTCCCCCGCACCTTTCGGCCCAGTCCACCCCGCCCTGGTCCTGGAGACACCATGGCCTCCTCTCCCCCAGCCACTGACGGAGGCTGAGGTTGAACTAAACACAGGCCTTGGAAGTAACAGGAGGGGCTGCTGAAGGAGAGGCCAGCAGGCTGGCCCAGGACACCTGGGGATGGTAGGTAGAGAGTAGACCGGCCTTTAGTTTGCAAGGACAGACCTGAACTTGGGGGAGATGAGACAGGCGAAAGAGGACCAGGAAAATGACTGGAACGTGCAAAACCCAAGGCCAGTCATTAGGGGCTCTCTTCCTGCAAGGCTACTGGCTTTGTCCATTCAAGGGCTTGAGCTGTGGTGTCTTCGCTGTTCTCACTGCAAACTCAGAGCTCAGTCAGAACCCAGAGAGGAGCAAGGGAAGGTGGCAGTTGACAAAGAAACCCCATCACCGTGATGCTATGACACTGAAGGGCCTGCTTCTCAGGTGCAGCAGGTCACCTGGGAGGTGAGGGGGGCCCTGCCCGAGAAGAGGAAGACTGCTGGCCCCCAGACCATCACAGCGCAATTGGATGAAACATACACGTTACAGGCTTCCCTGGAGGCTCAGATGGTACAGAATCTGCCCACAGTGCAGGAGACCCGGGTTCGATCCCTGGGTCAGGAAGACTCCCTGGAGAAGGGGATGGTAACGCACTCCAGTATTCTTGCCTGGAGAATTCCATGGACAGAGGAGCCGAGTGGGCTACAGTCCATGGGGTTGCAAAGAGTCAGCAACTAACACCTTCTATACATTGTAATTCAAAGTCTCACAGAGATCATTTGTTCAGGGAAATAACATACAGTCAAGCTGCATTTTACAGCAATTTACCCATCGTTCTCTCTTTCTCAATCCTATTTCAGTTAGGTTTCATAAAAACACAGAAACTCCTATTAGTGGTGGTACAGTATATCTGTCTACCTTTCTATCTAAGTTTACTGGGTGGAAAGTCTATGAAGTTTAATACTGGTAAACCTTAATAAAACTAGGGAAATTTGATTTGAAATCTAAGATGCCTAAACATGGAACTATGTCCAAGCCCCATACATAAACCACAGTGAACAGTGCATGTAGGAAGGATGAGGACTGTGTTTCAGCTATTCCTGAAGAACTGGAAATGTAAACTTTCCACAGTGAAATCGTAGGGATGAGAGTGTTTGTGTGTCCCATTATCTGGAAAATAGTGGGTTAACCCCACTATACTAATATGGAATAAACCCCACTACAACAATACCAAACAACTGTTCTCACATTGGGAGGAGGTAAAATTTTATGCAGCAAACGTGGCCATGACAAACGAGCCTTTGCTTGGGATTGGAGCCATATTTTGACATACATGGTGATTTTGTTGTAATGTTTTCTGTCACAAGATTTAAACTACATTGTGAAAATCTAGAGATCTGTGAGTAACATGCTTCTCAGTCAAAGTTGGCAATAACAAGGGGTAGGGGTAGGGATGGATTTGGAGTTTGGGGTTAGCAGATGCAAACTATTATATAGAGGATGGATAATGGCCAACAAAGGTTCATACAGTTAAAGCTGTGGTTTTTCCAGTAGTCATGCACAGGTGTGAGCGTTGGACCATGAAGAAGGTTGAGTGCCAAGGAATTGATGCTTTTGAATTGTGGTGATGGAAAAGACTCTTGAGAATCCCCTGGACAACAAGGAGATCAAACCAGTCAATCCTAAAGGAAATCAACCCTGAATATTCATTGGAAGGACTGAAGCTGAAGCTCCAATACTCTGGCCACGTTAAGTGAAGGGCCGACTCACTGGGAAAGACTGTGGTACTGGGAAAGAAGACTGAGGACAGAAGAAGGGGACAACAGAGGATGACATGGTTGGATGGCCTCACTGACACAATGGACGTGAGTCTGAGCAAACTCCAGGAGATGGTGCAGGACAGAAAGCCTGGCCTGACGCAGTCCATGGGGTCACAAAGAGTCGGACTCGACTTAGTGACTAAACAACAGCCACCCAACCAGGTCCTACTGTATAGCACAAGGAACTATATTCAATATTCTGTGATAAACCATAATAGAAAAGAATATATATATATATATATATATATATACACACACACATATATATATATATATATATAACTGAGTCACTCTCCAGTACAGCAGAAATTAACACAACATTACAAATCAGCTATACTTCAATAAATTTAAAACAAAAACAAAGTTGGCAATAAGACACAAATAGATAATCTGCTAGTCATAATCACATAAGACAGTTTCTTTTCTCAGTTTTTATATGAAAGGAAAGATAGAAGAAATAAATAGAAAGTTAATGATAGGACATATAGTTTTGAGCATCAAAATTTTAACTTATGTAATTTCAAGAAAACTGACTAGTTTTTCTTAACTTTGGGATTCAAAACCCAGCAGTGAAGATTAGACAATTCATTGCATTCTTCATGACTAGGACAGGAGCAGAGGGAAGGTGCAACGAGATTCCATTAGTTCAAAAACCATACCAAGAATGAAGAACTACAGGGAAAAAATTTTTGACTGTGAAATAATACAATAATGGCAGCCAAATACTGAACCTGTGCAGTGAAACATGGGTAAATAAGTATTTTCTACAAGAAATACATTAGGCTTGGACCCGCCTGGTGGTCCAGTGGCTGAGACTCCATGCTCACAATGCAGGGGTCTGGGGTTCCATCTCTGGTCAAGGAACTTGATCTTACATGCAAGAGTTTGCACGCCACAACTAAGACCCAGCATAGCCAGTTAAATACATAATAAATAGAATAAATATTATCAAAAGAAATACATTAGGCAATAACACCCAAACTAATAAAGTGGAAAGAAGTAGAACACGATGAAGGATGGCAGGAGGAAAATAAATGGTACAAGACGCCAGAAGTTTTAACCAAAGATGCTCTGGCCACACCTGTGGAGCAGGAGCAGAAGGACACAGCAGAGGAAGCAGAGCAGACGATGGGGAGCCCAGGATTTAAGTTATCCCCAGGCGGAAGTAGAGAAGGAAGTCTCTCGCCTTTAAAGCCAGAGTGGAACAGGTGAATGAAAACACAGCCCAAACCTCGTGGCATTAGTAGGACGACTGGAAAATTCCACCTGAAGTTGCTGAAATGAATTTATCTTTTTTCCCAAAAGTGAAAAATAAACAAATCGCTGTGTTTGTTGGCAATTTTCCCTGTGAACAAAGAGTTTTTTCTTAGTGTACTGCTGGGAGGGTCTGTAATTTTCTCTCACAGCCTGCCTTCTCCTCATGTTCCCTAATAATTACCATAAATGCAGAAACTTCTGGTACAGTTCCATTTCTTTTCAAGCACAGGGTATAAATAAGAATATTGGAACTTGCTCCTTTCTTATGTTAAATGTGAATAATAATATTCATTACTATATTTGCAGGTTGGGGTGGGGGGAGGTGAGCAAAATTAAAATAACACAGAAATAAAACCAAGGAGAAGACCCTGATGCTGGGAAAGATTGAGGGCAGGAGGGAGAAGCAGGTGACAGAGGATGAGATGGCTGGATGGCATCACCGACTCAATGGACATGGGTTTGAACAAACTCTGGGAGATAGTGAAGAACAGAAAAGCCTGGCGTGCTGCAGTCCATGGAGTCACAAAGAGCTGGACGCCACTGAGCGACTGAACTTGGTATGACTGCAAACACTGTGTGTCTCCTACATGTCATATCTGTGCTTTAGCATATGGTCCTGACATGGATTACTGGGGCCAAGAGGCAAGTCTTTACACGAGACATGGAAATGTGTGCCTCAGTGTGCAGGTGAGAGTGGATCCACCTCAGTCACTGGTTACAAAACCTCCATTACCTCCAAGGGTTACATCATTGGAGCTGCTTTAGTGTAGGTAGCAGGTGATGGTCCTGAAGACTAAAACAAAATGTCAAACTCTCACATCTGGAAAGGACCCATTAAGCACATGGAACCCTTCTGTAAGTGATGCTGCCTCATCTTGCCCAAGTTCTTCCCACATTAGGGAACTCCTTGCTTGACTAGGCAACCCATGGCCCTACCGGACAGCTCTACACCAAACCACTTCCCCAGTCCTGCAGTGAGCTGTAATCCACCTACTAGACAGTGGAACTCGTTATCACAGCTACTCCAGCAGAAATAAAATCTCTCCTGTTCCAATCTGGCAGACTTTTAACCACCTGCAGCCACCCCGTGTGCCCCCAGGACCCCAGCATTTCCTCTCTAGGCTGGACATCCCCATTCCCTGGCCCCACGTGAAGGCCCCGTGTAGCCCACGTGGCCACACTTCTCAGAGCACACGTTGGCGTTGTTACTGCTCTTCTTGAAATACAGTACTAGGGACTGCAGACCTCTTGGCTTTCTCATCCAAAAGATGATTACAAAGCCAGTCAAACTCATAGGCTTTTGTTGAAGCTACCCAAATGCAAAGTAATAAAAATTTCAGCCCAGAGGTCAGCAGAGGAAATGAGCACTAGAAAGGTCTTTCACCTTACTTGTGGAGGAAAAAAGAAAGACTTTCTCCTTATAATGAAAGAGGTGATATTATGAACATATATGAAAGATCATAAAGAGAAATAAATTATGTAAGAATATCACCCTGAGTGTTTCTATTTCCTGAATTCACCCCTCAGCCTACAAAAACAACTAGTCCCACCACTGACTTTGTCTTTCTTCTTGTGTCAATTTTATTCTCCAGGTTCCTTATCTCTTGGAAGGTTCTGCATCTCTCCACTGTCTAGTAGGTGGATTACAGCTCACTGCCAAGACTGGTGAAGTGGTCTAGTGTAGAGCTGTTCCTTATCACTGCACTTTCTCCTCCTTCTATAGTTCTGTTATCTGATGTTCTCTTCTCATGTCACACGTGGCAAAGAGCTTCTCTAACCTCCCCACCTGCCCAGTGGCCACTAAACTCATCTCCTACCCCTGGCTCACTTTCAACCCCTTCTGCCCTGGGAGGCAGAATAAGGCAGCAGACATTACATCTTCCTCTCTTCCTGCTCCTCTTCCTCTGCCGCCTCTCTACACTCTGGTAGGTTGGTGGTCTGAGCAGAAACCAAGAGCAGCAGTGGGGAATAGAGCTATTACCCAGAAAGCACAGCTCCAGGCACTATTTCACACACTCCAGCATCAGTCAGAAGAGGACCACTCCCTCAGCGTGATGGGCACACGAGCATCTTTGGGCCCACGATGGTAAACGTCTCACTTACTCAGTTCCCACTTTTCTCATGTCCTTTGTCTTAGATGCTCCTTGTCGAATGGGTTAAATTGCGCCCCTCCAAAAGATGTCACAGTCCGAACACCAAGGACCTGTGAATGGGGCTTTATTTGGAGATGGGGGTCTTTGCAGATTACCACATTATGATGAGATCATTAGAATGGGCTTTAATCTAATATGACTGAAATCCTTATAAACAGGGGAAATTCGGATACAAAGACAGGGACGATGAATAATGTGAAGAGATACAGGGAGAAGAGGGCCACTGACAGGCCGAGGAGACAGCCTGGAGAGTATCTTCCCCTTGGGCTTTCAGAGATGTTAGACCTCTGGCCTCCAGAACTAGTAGACACACACACTTCTGCTGTTCCGAGCCACCCATTTGTGGTACTTTCTCAGGACATCAAAACTCCCCCTTTTCTTCCTAATAACCTTTTGTTTTCCCTGAAATTTTTTCTTTCTCTTCTTGCTAACTCTGAACCTAACAATGTCAGCAGCTATAACCCACTCAGATCCCTTGGTAGCTGAGGGACAGAAGGTGACAAAGAAGAATAGATGACTCTGAACTTCTTTTCCCTCATAAAGTTGGAAACTTTGTATAAGCCTCTCTTTCTGTCTAAATTTGTCCCACGATCTTTTCCTGTTTGGTACAAACTAGTAATGCCTACCACCTTCATTCCATAGGGGTTGCCACTGTTCTAGGTTTCCACTTTTGTTGACCCTGAAGTCATTAAGTCGGCATGCTGGACTATTTATCACTACTCTCCTCACTGTTGACAAGCAGACAGAATATGTATTAAGGGGGAGTTTTAATGAGAAAACAGGGAATTCTGGTGAAAAAGATAAGAAATGCCATGTTCCCTGCCCCATCTCCACTCCCTAATGACACTGATTTGAAGATAAATAAAATTTGAATGTACATAGCTAATAGCCAATTCTAGAACCAGGGTTCCTGCTAAAAGTAAAATCTTAGACTTTGACCAATTACATTAAGGTCTCACTTTTTGAGCTTTAATAACATTTAATTTTATGTTCTGATGGTATGCTAAGTCCACTATGCCAAGACAACTGCATTTATTCAATAGCATTGGCTTTTTCATAGTAGCAAATTAAAGAAAAATAGGAATAGGGGAGATCTATTCAGAAAAAAATGATTTCTAAATGGAACATATGTCATGCTTTTCCTCTTCTAAATCTCTTTATACAAACCATCTGTAAAAGGTACTTAGAAAATTCCTACTTATTCTAAGGGCTGAGTTGAACAGTCCCCAAACGACTATAGACTTTTCCTGATTTATGAATGGGAAGTGTTCCAAAGTCCTCTGTACAGTAATTCCTTTGGTATTTAAAGCATACTCCATGCTCACCCCTCCACAAGGTGTCTCCTTAGCACCTGTATGCACTGGACACCATGCTTAGTACCAGGGATTCCCTGGGGGAATGTCCAAGCTAGTGACAGAGATGGACATGGTCAAACATCACAAATGGAGCAGATGACTACAGAATGAGTTCGATATTATGAAAAGCAGGGGCTATGCAAGGAGAGAAGATGGGACCCAACTTAGGGAAATGAGTCATCATTGCCTAGCATAGTGTGTATTGCTGTTGGGGCTGGGAGTGCGGCAGAGAAGGGACACAAAGATTAGGTGAGAAGACACGGGAACTGGGGCTTCAGGCCAGGCTGCAAACCCTCATGGCCTCTAAGACATGGAAGTCTGCCGACACTCATGCTCACTGAGATCCTCAGGCAAGAGGTCCACGAGATACACAAGACTGAGTGTGGGCACAGACAAGAAAAGGCAATGTTACGGCACAGACAGGTGTTTCTTGGACACCTTCCGAAACCCTTGTGTGCCCTCTACATCTCCTCCCATGCCCTTGACTGAAGACTCCAGAGTCCAGCACTGCTATTTATAAAAAGAAGACGACAGGAAAGGACAGTCCTCTCACGTGTGTGCAGTGGTGATGGGGCATGTCTGCCTACCCAGGCCCTGACTCCTTCACTGAAGCTGATCTCAGAAGGAAGAGGGGTGAGCTAATTTATGGGAAGGTAGAAGGGACTTAAAGCCCTTCATAGTGTGTGTGTGTGTGTGTTGTGACAGAATTTCAAATAATATAAAAAGTAAAGTGAAAAATACGAGAGTAGAAAAAAAAGCAGAGTAGAAGTAAAGATTCTTGGGCAAAAGGACACCATGTGTGTGTATGCTTAGTCGCTCAGTCGTGTCCGACTCTTTGGGGCCCCATAGACTGTAGCCTGCCAGACTCCTCTGTTCAAGGAATTTCCCAGGCAAGTATTTTGGAGTGGGTTGCCATCTTCTCCTCCAAGGGATCTTCCCGACCCAGGTACTGAATCTGAGTCTTCTGAATCATAGGCAGGCTCTTTACCACTGAACTACCTGGGAAGTGACCAAGAGGACACCAACTAGGGTTTAATCATGGGATCAGTTCCTAAGTTTCTCCCAACTTGTTTCTGTTTCCTGTTAGAATTCAGAGAGTCTCTGAAACATGGTCCCAACACTCAGCTCCTCACATGATACAGCAGGAATCGAGGTGCTGAGGGTGCAGACAAAGGTGGGTTCACGCAGTGGGCCAAGTGTGAGGGGAGTGAACAGTCTGCTACCAAAACGGTAGGAAGAGGGATGCGAGATGACAGCTGGGAAAGTGAGCCAGAAGGTGGGATGTCTCCTCCAGTTTTCACCTCTAAGAAGCACAGAGACATCATATCTGGGGTCCTCCTGAGTCCCACTGGAGAGACTCCAAGAGTTGTCACAGGATCAGAGAATGATGATGCAGGACCTATGGCTCTGACAATGTCCCCGAGGAAAACTTCCAGCTGGCAAGTAACAGATCCAGGAAGTGCAGCCTCTGGTAGCTGCCCTTTATCAACTCATCTGGTCAATGTGATCAGATAATCACACATGAATACGTGTGTAATCCTCTGGGTGTCATCACAGGAATTCTCATAGCATTGGCAGTCAAGTCTTCAGAGCTGCAGGTCCACAATGGGGCAGTCTCTTTGCATAATAAAGATAATAATAGCTAACACCTGGTCCCAGACGCTCTTCTATATGTTGAAATATACTAACACATCTAAAGTTTGCAACAACCTCTGAGGTGTGTACTATTTTTATCCTCAAACTACAGTTGAATTTTGCTCAAGGTCACACAAGTAGGAAAGAAGCAGAGCTGGAATTCAAATAGCCAGCCATCTGGCTCCAGAGCTGGGGCTCTATACCATTATAACATGAAGGTCACCTGTGTAAGTGGAGCTTTTTACATCAAACACTGCCTGGACCTTCAGGCAAGTAAAGCACACCAGTGAAAAGCTAGGTGACTAGCATATCCAGGATGCCATGTGGACTGAGAACCACGTCCATTCATGCATTTCCAGAGCATCTGTGCCATGTGGGTGAGTCTGTGACCACCACCTTGAGGACAAAAATCACTCCCCTCCTGGGGAGTCCCACTGATGCCCCACACCAGGTACCCTAGCCACCTGTCTTCAGATATTAAGTGCTGCAGCTCCCTAGTCATGAGTATCAACATCCTCTAGAACAAAGTCTCCAACCCCCAGGTCATGGACTGATGCTGATTAGGAACTGGGCCACACGGCAGGAGGTGAGTAGCGGGTGAGAAACCAAAGCTTCATCTGTATTTACAGCCACTCCCCATCACTCACATTACTGTCTGACCTTCGCCTCCTGTCAGATCAGTAGCCACATTAGATACTCATAGGAGCACAAACCCTACTGCGCTTGAATCATCCCCAAACCACCACCCCCACCCCCACAACCCCTGGCCAGTGGAAAATTGTCTTCCATGAAATGAGTCCCTGGTTTCAAAAAGGTGGGGGACCTCTGCTTTAGAATAAGTCCATTGTTGGATGCTTTGGGCTCTGGCTCCCAGAGAGTCTACTGAAAGCATGCAAACCAAAAGGAACATGCACATCTCTTGATCCAATAAGCAAGTAAGAAAGTTTCTCCAATGAGGGATTCAGAAAATCAAGGGGAGAAATACCCTCCCGTCTCTGTGACCTTTCCCACAATCCCCCCAAATGAACTCACCTATTAAGAGGTCCCTAGCCCATTGGAGGGACCCTGGAGAGAAGAGCTTCAGACCATACACAATGTAAGTGGGAGGGTGCCTGGCTTTGGCCCCTGTATCAAGAAGCAAAATAAGGCCACACAGCACACAAAAATAGATTGGTCTGCTGTATGTTATGATTTGGTTGTGTCCCTAGAAAACAAACATAATTTCTGAATGGTACCTTTAATTTTGATTCAATGACAGAAACCTCATACTCAATCATTTATACCATATTATACAACTTGCACCATATAACACATTCTCCCCATCCCCCACTATAATTCAGACACACAAAACACCAAGGAAAAAAAGAAAACCCCGAGGCTTACTCTGTTTAAGAAGACTGACAGTATCAAAAAGAATGTTTTCCTTCTCAGACTCAACAGGATTTACCTGAAAATTTAATTACCAGCCTCGGATGAAACCTAGATCTAATTCAATGCTTCCCCCACAGCAAAACTTCTATTTGTGTTGTTCGTTTCAAGTGCAAAACTAATTTAAACCACTGTTTGCTCTACATGGTCTAATTTGAGCTCCATTATTAACAAGAAATAGAATTATAACTTGGCTTCAATTTCCTTATGTCTTAGAAAGCAAGACAATTCAGGTGCAAAGTTTATATCTGCAGAGTCTGCATAAAATGCCTTAGTACCGTACAGTGGAATAATCCAATTTTTAAACATTTGCTATTTATATGCATTTTCCTCTGAGGAGGACTGAAAACATAACAGATTTCATCTGAGCCCTCAAAATATTGTTACAAAGAGAGCAGACGCATTTTTATTCTTCTCTTGGAACAGACAGAAAAATTAGGGGAAAGGTGTAACATCAACTTTCCAGGGCAAAAGCCGATGAAGAATTTACATCTCACAAATCAATGCACAATTCCTAAGGTAACTTTCCAGGGCAAAAGCCAATGAAGAATTTACATCTCACAAATCAATGCACAATTCCTAAGGTTCAAAAAACCAACAAAAATGAATTAGGGAGAGAATATTCTTTGCAATTCATGAACTACTTTGAGTATAAAAAGTCAAGATGAAAGTGATACGAGCTCAGATATGAATTTTTAAAGTCACTGCCTTGAACATATTATATTTAGAAATGCAATTTAAATTGCTCTGCTTCTATAATAGAAATAGTCCTATTCTGAGACCATCATTTAATGGGAAAGAAAACACAGCCTATCCATGGGGGCTGGCTATGTTTGGCCCTGGGTCTGGGCTTAGTCTTAAAGGAATATTTGCACTATTATGAAATTTCCTTTTGAATCCAACTAGGTCATAGATTAATGGGAAAGGGAATACTTCTTCTGCATTTGAAAAAAAAAAAAAAAACTGAAACTAAAGCCTAAGTGAAATCTTAATGCATTTCTTATCAAGTTAATAGCAAAATAAATTGCTTGGTATAGACAGCCACTTAGTATACAAATACACAAGCATATGAGATCTTTCCTCAAACTGATATCATTTTAGAAATATAATTAAATACCTACTTCCCACTTGCCCTGATTCTTTTACTAAAAGGTTAAAACTTCTTCTGCCAGGAATTGAAAGTCTTTGGTTTCAAACAAATTAAAGATATCATCTTGGATCTGCCACGTCAAACTTTACTTATTGGGTCTGGGAATGCTTTCTTTTTACCCATAATTTATGACTCATAAACTTTAACCCTCCCTTAGAAAGAGCCTGCCCTGAATGTCATGCTACCTTTTGGGTCCCCAAACAATTCTAAGTGAATCACTAATACATGGCATGTGAGTCACTTTTATTTGCCTTGATTCCTAAGAACACCCATTAATAAAATTTCCCTGCTCCAGTTACTTCTTTCATATAGGATTCAGTCCGGAAAACCTCCAAGGATTGATTTTTTTTTTTTTTCAATTTAAAAATTACATTGCTCCTCCAGGTGAAGTCCGAACACAGTCTTTTAAAACTTATCCCAGTGTTTTTAACCTTAAAATACACTAGGGGGCACTGCTGATTTCTGCTGGGGGGCATCTTGGAGGCTGCTTCACAAAATCTGCTCTGAACATGCATTTAGCTCTCCCAGGAGCCCCACCTACGCATACAGTTTCTCAGCCTGCGCTCTGGTTGCAGGGCAAGTAAAGGATAAGGTGAGAGAATCTATTAAAACCTGGAGGTCCCCATCTAGAGAGCAGTGGTGCTTGTGACTAAGAGACCAGATCATTCTAATTATCCTCTTACCAAGAGGGTAGGCTGCTCAAATGCTTCAAACTTGCTGTTGATAGATAGGTAGATAATAGGAAGGTAAATAGACAGATACATGGATGAATGGATAGATAGATAAATAGATAGATACATAGATATGGTTAGATACATAGATATAGAAAGGTAGAGGATTCAGTTCAGTTCAGTCCCTCAGTCATGTCCGACTCTGCGACCCCATGGACTGTAGCACGCCTGGCTTACCTGTCCGACACCAACTCCAGGAGTTTACTCAAACTCATGTCCATTGAGTTGGTGATGCCATCCAACCATCTCATCCTCTGTCGTCCCCTTCTCCTCCCACCTTCAATCTTTCCCAGCATCAGGGTCTTTTCAAATGAGTCAGTTCTTTGCATCAGGTAGCCAAAGTATTGGAGCTTCAGCTTCAACATCAGTCCTTCCAATGAATATTCAGGACTGATTTCCTTTAGGATGGACTGGTTGGATCTCCCTGCAGTCCAAGGAACTCTCAAGAGTCTTCTCCAACACCACAGTTCAAAAGCATTAATTCTTTGGTGCTCAGCTTTCTTTATAGTCCAAATCTCACATCCACACATGACTACCACAAAAACCATAGCTTTCACTAGATGGACCTTTGTCAGCAAAGTGATGTCTCTGCTTTTTAATACGCTATCTAGGTTGGTCAAAGCTTTTCTTCCAAGAAGTGTCTTTTAATTTCAAGGCTGCAGTCACCATCTGCAGTGATTTTGGAGCTCCCCCCCCCAAATAAAGTCTGTCACTTTTTCCACTGTTTCCCATCTATTTGCTATGAAGTGATGGGACCAGATGCCATGATCTTAGTTTTCTGAATGTTGATACTTTAAACCAACTTCTTCACTCTCCTCTTTCACTTTCATCAAGAAGTTCTTTCGTTCTACTTCACTTGCTGCCATAAGGGTGGTGTCATCTGCATATCTGAGGTTATTGACATTTTTCCCGGCAATCTTGATTCCAGCTTGTGCTTCACCCAGACTAGCATTTCTCATGATGTACTCTGCAAATAAGTTAAATAAGCAGGGTGACAATATACAGCCTTGATGTACTCCTTTCTCTATTTGGAACCAGTCTGTTGTTCCATGTCCAGTCCTAACTGTTGCTTCCTGACCTGCATATAGATTCTCAAGAGGCAGGTCAGATGGTCTGGTATTCCCATCTCTTTCAGAATTTTCCACAGTTTGTGGTGATCCACACAGTCAAAGGCTTTGGCAAAGTCAATAAAGCAGAAATAGATGTTTTTCTGGAACTCTCTTGCTTTTTCAATAATCCAACAGATGTTGGTAAATTGATCTCTGGTTCCTCTGCCTTTTCTAAATCCAGCTTGAACATCTGGAAGTTCATGGTTCATGTATTGCTGAAGCCTGGCTTGGAGAATTTTGAGCATTACTTTACAAGTGTGTGAGATGAGTGCAATCGTGCGGTAGTTTGAGCATTCTTTGGCATTGCCTTTGTTAGGGATTGGAATGAAACCTGCCCTTTTCCAGTCCTGTGGCTACTGCTGAGTTTTCCAAATTTGCTGACATACTGAGTGCAGCACTTCCACGGCATCATCTTTCAGGATTTGAAAGAGCTCAACTGGAATTCCATCACCTCCACTAGCTTTGTTCGTAGTGAATGCTTCCTAAGGCCTACTTGACTTCACATTCCAGCATGTCTGGCTCTAGGTGAGTGATCATACCATCCTGATTATCTGGGTCATGAAGATCTTTTTTGTACAGTTCTTCTGTGTATTCTTGCCACTTCTTCTTAATATCTTCTGCTTCTGTTAGGTCCATACCGTTTCTGTCCTTTATTGAGAACATCTTTGCATGAAATGTTCCCTTGGTATCTCTCATTTTCTTGAAGAGATCTCTAGTCTTTCCCATTCTATTGTTTTCCTCTATTACTTTGTACTGATCACTGAGGAAGGCTTTCTTATCTCTCCTTGCTATTCTTTGGAACTCTGCATTCAAATGGGAATATCTTTCCTTTTCTCCTTTGCTTTTCATTTCCCTTCTTTTCACAGCTATTTGTAAGGCCTCCTCAGACAGCCATTTTGCTTTTTTGAATTTCTTTTTCTTGGGGATGGTCTTGATCCCTGTCTCCTGTACAATGTCACAAACCTCCGTCCTTAGTTCATCAGGCACTCTGTCTTTCAGATCTAGTCCCTTGAATCTATTTCTCACTTCCACTGTATAATCATAAGGGATTTGATTTAGGTCATACATGAATGGTCTAGTGGTTTTCCCTACTTTCTTCACTTTAAGTCTGAATTTGGCAAAAAGTTGTTCATGATCTGAGCCACAGTCAGCTCCCGGTCTTGTTTTTGCTTACTGTATAGAGCTTCTCTATCTTTAGCTGCAAAGAATATAATCAATCTGATTTCAGTATTGACCATCTGGTGACGTCCATGTGTAGAGTCTTCTTTTGTGTTGTTGGAAGAGGGTGTTTGCTATGACCAGTGCATCCTCTTGGCAAAACTCTATTCGCCTTTGCCCTGCTTCATTCTGTACTCCAAGACCAAATTTGTCTGTTACTCCAGGTGTTTCTTGACTTCCTACTTTTGCATTCCAGTCCCCTATAATGAAAAGGACATCTTTTTTAGGTGTTAGTCCCAGAAGGTCTTGTAGTTCTTCATAGAACCATTCAACTTCAGCTTCTTCATTATCTTCAGCATATTGAGACAGAGACTAGGGAGATAGATGATGGATGGATAGATATAGAAGATAGAAAGATAGATGATAGCTAGATAGGGAGATGGAGAGATAGACAGATAGACAGACAGGTAGATAAAGATAAATGATAGTGAGATGGAGATGACAGATGATGGATAGATAGATGGATAGATGTAGAAGATAGAAAGATAGATGATAGGTGGATAGTGACATGGAGAGATAGGTGATAGAGAGAGAGAAAAAGATGAAAGGATTTGGTTATAAGGAGGATGGAGTATTTGAACACAGCATTACTCTACTGAGGCTGTCAGCAGCCAGGCCACGCCAGCCCCATCCCATCTCCGCTGGTACCCATGTCAGCTCCAGGCTTCCTGCAGATCTCTGCTTCTCAGCCCAGAGGGCAGAAAACAGTTGCCTCCCACCTACTGAGTCTGCACATGTTCCTGTTTGGCGGAACTCATAGGGCAACTCTTTTTGACAAGCTGATATACAACAGCAATGGCTGACATTTATCCTGTTCTCCTGTGCCTCAGGCCCTGTCCTACCTACGGGAAAGGTAACCACACAGTTAACCCACCTGAAGAAGTCCTACTATTATTCTCATTTTGCCAAGAGCAAACTGAGGCATGAAAAAGAAATTTGCCCGACTTCACAGACAGAAGACAGTGTGGCTGACCAGTATTTGAACCCCGCTGCTGGCCACCTGGCTGCCTGGTCACTACCCACTGGCTCACCAGACCAACGCAGATGGTCCCTGTATTTGGCCCTGGATCCTTCCAGCCCCAACACTCAACCTCACTTGGCTCAAGTTCATTCATAGTCATCATTCTTTAAACACACAATGTGACTGTTACCCCTGTGAAGTGAACACAGAGTGTGGGGAAAAGCGTTCGTAACAGCGTTTCCTGGAAGGTGTTGACTCTTCCTGAAAGGACTCAGGAGGGTGAGAAGGGCCCCTACCTGGAAAGTGTAGAAAAATAACTACCTGCTCTGTCTAGCCCCTCTGCAGTATGATGTCTACCTACGTAGAACTCTGTTCACTATAATAAGGGTTGGTTGTTTTTATAGTTTCTTATGATGGTAAGAGGGGCTTCCATGGTGACTCAACAGTAAAGAATCTGCCTGCGATGCAGGAGCTGCAGGTTCAGTCCCTGGGTTGGGAAAATCCCCTGGAGGAGGGCCTGGCAACGCTCTCCAGCACTCTTGACTGGAGGATCCCGTGGACAGAGGAGCCTGTCAGGTTATAGTCTATAGGGTCACAAAGACTAAAGCAGCTTAGCACACACACACATGACAGTATAGAATAGTTTATTTAAGTATAATTTTTTGGTGGCTGTTGATTAGTTCTGTTTCACTTAAGACTTGGCAATTCATCTGTCTATTTAGAGCTCCTGAAGTTTTCATTTAAATTTTTTAAGTTGAAATAGAGCTGACTTACGATATTGTGTTAGTTTCAGATGTACAGCTCAGTGATTTGTTTTGAGCTTTTTATTAACAAAGATTATATTCCATTATAGGTATATGAGATATTCAATATAGTTCCCTGTGTTATAGAGTAAATGTTTGTTGCTTATCTATTTTATGTACAGTAGTTTGTATCCATTAATCCTAAATTCCTAATTTATCTCCCTCTCTCTCTCTCCCTTTGGTAACCAGAAGTATACTTTCTATGTCTGTGAGTCTGTTTCTGATTTGCATATAGATTCATTTGTACTAAATTTTAGATTCCACATATAAGTGCTATTGTATAGTATTTGTCTTTCACAGTTTGACTTATTTCACTAAATGTAGTATTATCTGACTTCCCAGATGATGCTAGTGGTAAAGATCCCGCCTGCGAATGCAGGAGATGTAAGAGACACGAGTTCGATCCCTGGGTGAGGAAGACCCCCTAGAGGAGGGCATGGCAACCCACTCCAGTATTCTTGCCTAGAGAATCCCATGGACAGAGGGGTCTGGTGGGCTACAGTCCATGGGGTTGCAAGCAGTAGGAACAACTGCAGGAACTTAGCAGGCACCCAGTGTTATTTAGGTCTGTCCACGCTGCTGCAAATGGCATTTTCTGTTTTATGGTTGAGCGGTATTCCATTGTTTATATATACCACATCTTCTTAATCCAATCGTCTACTGAAAGCACTTGGGTTGCCTCCACGTCTTGGCTATTGTGAATAGTGCTACTGTGAACACTGGGTGCATATATCCTTTCAAATTAGTTTTGTTTTGTTTTTTTCAGATGTATACTGAAAAATTTTACCTATACTCTTTGGTTCCCTTTCTATGTGGAGCAAAAGAAGATGATCTGGGGGTGGGTGTCCAACTGTCCTAAGGAAGCTGACCCTAGTAAAACGCTAGCCAACAGGAATTCTATGGCCCACACTTGGTGGCATATATACCCAATGGGGTATTACTCAATCATAAAAAGAATGAAATAATGTCATTTGCTGCAAAATGGATGGACCTAGACACTGTCATACTAAGTGAAGTAAGTCAGACAAATATCGCATTCTATCACTTATATGTGGAACCTAAAAAATGATACAAATAGTCTTTTTTACAAAACAGAAACAGACTTACAGACATAGAAAACAAATTTATGGTTACCAGAGGGGAAAGATGGGGGAGGGAGAGGTAAATTAGGAGTTTGGGATTAACAGATAAAATCCCACGGATGGAGGAGCCTGGTGGGCTGCAGTCCACGGGGTCACTAAGAGTCGGGCACGACTGAGAGACTTCACTTTCCCTTTTCACTTTCATGCATTGGAGAAGAAAATGGCAACCCACTCCAGTGTTCTTGCCTGGAGAATCCCAGGGACAGGGGAGCCTGGTGGGCTACCGTCTATGGGGTCGCACAGAGTCAGACACAACTGAAGCAACTTAGCAGCAGCAGCAGCACTATTATATATAAAATAGACAACCAACAAGCACCTATTGTAGAGCACAGAGAACTATACTCCATATCTTGTAATAGCCTATAATGGAAAAGAAACTGAAAAAGAATAGATATATGTACATGTATAAGTGAATCACTTTGCTGGACACTGGAAACTAATATAACACTGCAAATCAACTCTACTGCAACTTTTAATAAAATTTTAAAAAATCATTCCTCTGATAAACAGCACCTTTAGCAGGTGATCAAGGTCCACATCAGAAGTGGTAAGTCATGTTGATGGTACAGACCCTCAAAAGATGTGGGGAAAATGACACTTAAACTCTGCAGTCTTCCTCCCCAAAATCCATAACCCCAATCCAATCATCAGATGAGCACCAAATAAATCTCAACTGAGGAACAGTCTATAAAATTCCTGACCAGTGCTCCTTGAAGCTCTTTTCCAGATCAGAAAAGCAAGGAAAGCCTGAGAAACCGTCATAGCAGAGAGGAGCTTTAAGAGAGAGGATAATTAAACATCATGTGGTATCCTGGATGCGATCCTCAAACCAATAAACAAAAAGATAATAGGAAAAACCTATGGAAATCTAAGTAAAACACGAACTTCAGTTAATAACGATGTGTCCACCTGGGTTCAGTAGCTGTGTCAAATGAAACATTTTGATGTATGAGGTTAATAATAAGGGAACTAGGTATGGGGCTTGTGAAAATTCTCAGCCTTCTGTATCTGCAAAGTAGAATGAGAAAGGAAAAGAATCATTTCCAGAGGACTTAATATTCCAGGTCCTGTGCTAGGAACATTAGATACATTGTCCAGCTCACTCATTACCAGCACTAACTGAGGTTGTTATTATGGCCCCTACTTTACTCACACAAAAATTGTTAGCATTTGTCAAGCGCTCCCGCAGTGCCAGATTCTATGCTGAGCCCTGGATGTGCATCACCTTGCTTCCCTCACAATATCCTATTTTAATATTTCCTCTTTCACAGACAAAAAACCTGAGACTCAGAGAAGTCACTTGACCAAGAGGCCGTAGTGTGCACAGGGGGAGGCTGAATTCAAGTCCGCAAACCTGCACGCTCCCCATCACCTGTGTTTCTCAGGTGTGACCTGAGGTCACTTCCTCCACCAGCGCCTGGGTGGTGTCAGAATGCAGATTCCCGGGTGCTGTCCCAGCCACCCCCACGCAGGGTCCCAGCAGGTGCGGGGAAAGGCCCCTGACTCCAGCTCCATGCTGGGGATCCCAGTCTTTGGCTACCTCTCAGATATCGCACTAGATTTTGCTTTCTGGGTTATCATTAGTGGATATTGTTGGTTGTGCCTGTGCGCTAAGTCGTTTCAGTCGGGTGTGACTCTTTACAAACCTATGGATGGTAGCCCACCAGGCTCCTCTGTCCATGGGATTCTCCAGGTAAGAATACTGTAGTGGGTAGCCATTTCCTTTTCCAGGGGATCTTCCCGACCCAGGGATCGAACCCACATCTCTTATGTCTCCTGGATTGGCAGACAGGTTCTTTACCCCTAGAGCCACCCGGGAAACCCACTGTTGGTTAGACAAGTCTACAAGTCTGTGTAAGTTAAGGAACAGCTTCATCACTCATCACTAAATTACCAGTCTCTGATCCTCCAACTGATTCCAGGAGCTACTCTCATCTCAGTTTTTAAGCTCTCCTAGACCTGTTTTCTTTTACAATAAGAAGCATTTTTTTTTCCAAGCCCAGGGTTGATGGTACCATATCTACTAGCATGCCAGTATTAATTCTGCAACTCTATCTGAAACACACAGTGTTATACCAAAAAAAAAAAAAAAATCGTTATGCTATCTTCTGGTTTTAATTACTTGCTCAAAGTTTGCCACCTCTGTGCTCCCGGAAGGAAACAAAGCAGAAAAATCAAGCAGTGGAAGAACAAGAATTGACTGCATTTTTGAACAGCCGCTCCCTGGGAACGAACAGAGTCTTGAACAGCGCTTCGGTGGCAACTGGATGGTGGGGCGTTTGGGGGAGAACGGACACATGAATATGCATGGCTGAGTCCCTTAGTGTCCACCTGAAACCATCACAGCACTGTTAATCAGCTGTACTCCAGTCCAAAACAAAATGCTTTTTTTTTTTGCACTTTGCTTTATCTGGCAGCCACTGATAAAGGAATCTTAGCCAGGGCTGGTGGCAGGCACGGAACCATCTCTCTACCAGACTGGACTGAGCTTTCTGAGGTTTTCTCATCTCTAAACAGTAAGGCAGTCTTCTAAACGTCTACATGGCTGAGACACATTACAAGAGGAAATATTTTATACCTACCATGTTTTCTTTCCTCACCGTAATAGCTGGAAATGCTAACTCAAATCAGGACTAATCCACTTAGCAATCTGTGTAAGCATATTAATTACTACAATAAACAGACTTTGATGTCTGACTGTGGCTTCCAATGACAGAAAGAGGAGTCGCTGTTTCCTATCTCACTGTGACATGCGTGCTCAGATAAAGGAAGAGCAGCGGGGTATAGCCCTCTAGGAACTGGATCAATGTAGACACTACAACTCCAACTTAGAACCGTGACCCAGGGGTCCTACAAACAGTCATTATAAATCCACAGGGATAATAACAGCTGTTCTCACCATTCACCTCTGGTAGCACCATTCGTGAGAGCACAGGCAGGAAATGAATGTTTAACAGCCAATTACACCCCTCCCCCGGGTCACCCAGAAAGACAGTGACCCGAGCGCTGTCACTAGGAAGCGGGGCTTATTTACAGCATCAGGAGGACGGCAGTGTCGCATCTAGGGTGGGCTGGGACGGAACATCACAGGGCTGAGCATCTCTGCTCACACCACCTAATCCAGATTCTTGACAATAATCACAACAATACATCTGTGATACCCTAATTATGCTGTTTCTCCTTATCTTGACATTCAGACACTGGGACAAAAGAAGATGTATTCCATGTAAACCAATTATGGGGAACAGAGGAATTTAACAAGATAGCAACGTATGCCAGGTGAGCAGCCAATTATAGGCTTTTCTTAATTACTATGAGCTAAATATGAGCTATCACAGACTCGAGATCACTCCTAAATCCTGGATGTGAATTTCTTTTTAAAAGCATAATACCAGGAAAGTCAAGCTTTCTTTCATCAGATGGGATTTTCAGGGACTCACAGGAGTTTACCATAACAGAGAAGGAAGGTTTCTCAAAGAGCTGGGACATCCGCCAAGCAGCGGTTTTGGTGCAAAGGCATGCGGCTGGGGTCCCTGTAGGGGCAGTGCCAGACCTGGACCCACCACCCCGCAGGGGAGGGAGCGCCCTGGTCAGTTGATGCTACCTGTGCTTCTGAGCTCAGGGAGGGATGTTGGAGCACCAAGAGATAGGTGCTGGGGAGGCCAGAGTTTCAAATATAAATAAGCCCCCCAAACAATGAGATAAAAGGTAACAAAACACTTGAAAGTGTGGGATAGGAAGAGATCAGCTTCATGTAAAAAGAATAATGATCTGTGCTTACATAACCAATGTTCCCAATAACAGCTACCATCTATGAAGCAACTTCTATATACCAGGCACTGTTGTAAGCCCGTGACTTGGATTATTTTAACCTCCATAGGCATTTTTACTATCCTTATTCACACACAGGGAAACTGAGGCATGGAGAGCTCACTTTTCATTCAGGGTCCAAGCTTCAGACACAGGAACCAGGAAGCCAACACAGGCATCCTGACTGCAGACTCTGCCGACTTCCCCACTGGCTGCCACGCCTTTCCTGAGATGAGTTCAGTGAGATGCAAAAGGCCCTCCACACAGGATGGTCCCCAGCCTGGCCCCTCCCCACCACCGTTCCCATCACAGCCTCAGATCTCCCCTGAACCTGACCACCATGCGTTAGTACTTCCATTTGTCATTCAATATATATGCATATTGCTGTACACATTTGAACTGCTTTTGGCCATTCCCCATCTTCAATGCAAGAGGACCAGACAAGCCTGTGAGCGGACACTTACGTGGATTGGCGAGGCGGGGTCAGGCTGAACACTCTGGAACACAAATCAGAAGTGTCTGGGTCATCATCTCATGATTTCAAGGCTACATTAATGATGGTAAGAATTAGATGTGGTCTTGCCTTTAACAGGGAATACTGGCAGCTGGCCATGACGAGGCAGAAGAGGAGCGCCCACATGTCTTTGCAAAAGCCTTGGTTCAATGTCAGAAATCCAAGCAGGGAGACCAGGATAATGAGTAAAACTGCCAGCACATTTTCCTTGACATCTTCAGTTCTGAGCAAAATAAACAAATAAAAACAATATTGAAAGCCCATCTAAAAATCTTAATTTATCTACTTAAAAAATAATTGCAATATATAGTGCAACTATACATAATGTTGTTCTGTATTTTCCTAGTCTCCTGTAAATGTGTTACCACATTTCATAATTTTAAAAAATTAAAAAAACAAAGGGAATAAAAGGTAAGGTTGTCTGTTTGTATCCGGAGAATACCTGCGTGCTTCTAAAATGACTGTCCGCAGAGAGTACTTATCTGAAGCTTTAATGCTTGGTAACAAGATTCTACAGTTTCTTTCTTTCTTGCCTCATTACTGCATTCTACGTTTTTTTTAAAGCCATATTTAACCCCCACTTTCTGTTATTGAAACAAGTGAAATATAATCCCTTTGGGTGTCTCTGGCCATTAAACCAGGTTTACTGGGAGAAGACTGTTAACTATTCCATCCACCGCAGTGAAATGTGTTTCAGAGAAGAAGCTTCACTGACTCCATGAAGTGGAGGAGGGGGTACACCACACGTGACTAAAGCAGGCAATCCCTTCCACATACAGTCACAGTGGCCAGAACTGGCTGCTCCGTTCCAGAGGCCAGGAGAGCTCCGGCCAGGGAGCTGTCAGTGCAGCGTGTCTGACCCATGTGTCACTGGGTGATCTCTCCGGAGACGCCACGTGAGACGTGTGTGTGGGGCAGAGAAAGGAGCTCATCCAGACAGTGGGTGTTATCAGCAGGTGTGCAAAGGGGCAAGAAAGGAACTGCCAAGATGCTGATATAAAGGGGCTGAAGGCAGGATCACCGGGGAGGCAATGAGGGCTGCTAGTGGGAGGAAGTGGATCCATCAAAGTGCAGGAGGGGATGTGGAGACACTGGATGGGGGTAGAGAGAAAGCAAATTCCCTGGTGACTCCGACGGTAAAGAGTCTGCCTGCAGTGCAGGAGACCCAGGTTCAATCACTGGGTCAGGAAGAGCCCCTGGAGAGGAAATGGCAACCCACTCCAGTATTCTTGCCTGGAGAATCCCAAGGACAGAGGAGCCTGAAGGGTTATGGTCCATAGGGTCACAAAGAGTTGGATAGGACTGAAGACATCTAGCATGCACGCACGCAGAGGGGATGTGAAGAATGAACTGGGACTATGACATTAGAGGTGGAAGGCGTCTATGAGAGGACGAGATGCAGGGTGGAGTTACAGGAGGGAACAGTTGAAGTTAAGGGAGAACAGTGTGGACCCCACGGTCAAGAGTTTAGATGGACTAATCACTAGAATTCTGAGTGAAGTGAAGTGAAGTCACTCAGTTGTGTATGACTCTTTGTGACCCCATGGACTGTAGCCTACCAGGCTCCTCCACCTATGGAATTTTCCAGGCAAGAATACTGGAGTTGGTAGCCTTTCCCTTCTCCAGGAGATCTTTCTGACTCAGGGATTGAACCCAGGTCTCCTGCATTGCAGGTGGATTCTTTACCAGCTGAGCGACAAGGGAAGCCCAAGAATGCTGGAGTGGGTAGCTTATTCCTTCTCCAGCAGATCTTCCCAACCCAGGAATTGAACCTGGATCTCCTGCATTGCAGGCAGATTCTTTACCAGTTGAGCTATCTTACATTGCCTATTTTTGTCCATGTACCTATTGGTCTTTCCCATTAAATTATGACCATTTTTAGACAGGAACAGTTGGCTACTTCATCCTTGGCATGCTCAGGCACTCCAGAATGTTTTTCTTTAATTAATGGATTTTATTTTTAAAGCAGCTTTATTTTTTTAAGATTTTTTTATGTGAACCATTTTTTAAGTCTTTATTGAATTTGTTACACTACTGCTTCTGTTGTTTATGTTTTGGGTTTTTTGGCCATGAGGTATGTAGGATCTTAGCTCCTCAATCAAAAATCAAATCCCCACTCCCTGCCTTTGAAGGTGAAATCTTAATCACGGAACCAGTATGGAAGTCCCTAGAATAGTTTTAGATTCACAACAAAATTGAGGAGAAAGTGTAAAGAGTTCCTACATAGCTCCTCCCTCCAAATATACACCCACCTTCCCCCACCATCAGCATCTCCCAGTAGAGTGCTACATGTGTTTTAACTGATGAAGTAACATTGACAAATCATTACCAACTCAAGTCCATAGTCCACATTATGGCTCCTTCTTGGTGATGTGCATTCTATGGGTTTAGGCAATGCTGTAATGATACATATCCACCATTATTGTATTATGCAGAGGATTTTCACTGCCCGAAAAATCCTCTGTGCTCTGCCTATTCGTCCGTCCTCTCTAACGCCTGGTAGCCACTCAACCTTTTACTGGCTCCATAGTCCCTCCTTGTCCAGATTCCACAGTGAAATCATACAGTATGCAGCCTTTTCAGGTTAGCTTCTTCCACTTAGTAGTACACACTAAAGGTCCTCTATGTCTCTGCATGGCTTGATAGCTCTTTTCTTTCTACTGCTCAATAATACCGACAGACCACAATTTGTTTATCCATCACCTATCAAAAGACAGTTACTTCCAAGTTTTGGCAATTATGAATAAAGCATCTATAAATGCAGGTTTTTGTGTGGAAGTAAGGAGCATGGCTGGTAGGTCAAACTGTCCTCATGTGTTTAATTTGTAAGAAAATGCCGAGCTGTCTTCTAAAGCAGCCGTACCACTTTGTAATCCCACCAGCAATGACACGAGAGTCCTGCTGCCCCACACCCTTGCTGGCATTTGCTATTATCAGTGTTTTGGATTGGGCCTTTCTGAGATGGGGCTTCCCTGAGAGCTCAGTTGGTAAAGATCCCCCTGCAATGCAGGAGACCCCGGTTCAATTCCTGGGTCAGAAGATCCGCTGGAGAAGGGATAGGCTGCCCACTCCAGTATTCTTGGGCTTCCCTTATGGTTCAGCTGGTAAAGAATCTGCCTGCAGTGCAGGAGACCTGGGTTCGATCCCTCGGTTGGGAAGATTCCCTTGGAGAAGGGAAAGGCTACCCACTCCAGAATTCTGGCCTAGTCCATGGGGTTGCAAAGAGTCAGACATGACTCAGTGACATTCACTTTCTAATAGGTGTGTGGTGGCATCTCATCATTGTTTTAATTCACAACGTCCTAATGATACACAATGTGGAGCATCTTCTCACACATTTATTTGCCATCTGTCTATCTTCTTTGGTGAGGAATCTGTTCATAGTCTTTCCCCATTTTTTTAATCAGGCAACCAAGAGGTACAGAAGTACAGAAATGTAAAGAACTCAGATATCAAGATGCTCATATTGAAAACTTTTTTAAAAACTGGGGAAGGGACAATAGGTATTTGGTGAAAAGTGAAATTTATGTATTTTTTATTCTCTACTATGTACTTTTTATAGAGCTAAAAATATTTGTTTATCCAGTTCAGGTCTATAAAGTACATTATGTATTCTTTAGCTTGCTCATAACATTTGGAGGTATCTATCTAAGACTATCTAAAGTCTTAGGAATAAGTCTTAGGAAATAAATAAGTCTTAGGAAATAAAACAAAAATTTCAATTAAAAAAAAAACAAACTTTTTCTATTCGGAGAGAAAAAATAAAGTTCCTAAAAAGTAGTTTTTCCCAGGTCCTCCTCCACCAGGACGCCACTCCTCTACCTCCCCACCATCACTCCCCTCCCATGGTTCCTCATAAATATTGGGTGAAGAAGTTTGCTCACCGGGCAAGGGGTGTCATGATTAAGGCCATACTTTATAAAGATTTATCTTGCAGAGGTTAACAAGACGCACTGAAGGGAAAGGATAAACAGCACTCCCAGAGCGAAGTAACCAGAGCCTGGGAAAGTGACACAGCTGTAAAATTAGAGGGGACATGTGACTTTCAGACACAAAATAGAACAGGGCAGAAAAGACTCTGTGATTGAAAGGATTATGGGCCATAAAAGAGTGAAAGAATAAAGATGACTTTCAGCTTTCAATCTGGGGGAAAAGGCTCATAATGGCAGAAACTGGGAAGGAGTGTGCTAAGGGAAGCTGATGCATTTGTTCACGTAACATAAGTGCTGGGAATACATCAGTCAATGAAACTCATGAAGCCTCCTTTCAGTGGACAGTGACATAAAATAAGTAAGACACACACAGAATAAGAATATGATAGACTATTGGAAGAGGATTAGCGCAACAGAAAAATGAAAAGAACAAGCTGAGAGGAGTTGTGAGTGTGTGGACAGAGACCTGATGGACTTCAAACAGGAAGGTCAGGCTAACTCTCTCTAAGAAAAAGCATTTAAAAGACAAAAGGGTCAGCCGTGCAGTTATCGGAGGGAAGCGTGCACCAGGTGGAGGGAACAGCCAGCGCAAAGGTCTTCAGGCTGGAAGAGGGCCTGGTGTGGTGACCAACAGGAAGACCAAGAGGCGACCAACACTCTGTTGTGCTAAGAATAGTATGCAGGGGGACACTGGGGGAAATGTAAACTGGTGCAGCCACTACAGAGAAGAGTATGGAGGTTCCTTAAAAAACTGAAGATAGAGCTACCATACGGTCCTGCAATCCCTTTCCTGGGCATATATCCAGAGAAAACCATAATTCAGAAAGATACATGCATCCCAGTGCTCACAGCAGCGCTATTTACAACAGATAGGACATGGAAGCAGCCTAAGTGTCCACTGACAGATGAAAGGATAAAGAAGATGTGGTGTGTGTATATATATATATGATGGAATACTACTCAACCATAAAAAAGAACGAATAATGCCATTTGCAGCAACATAATGAACCAAGAGATTATCATACTAAGTGCAGTAAGTCAGAGAGATAAATACTATATTATATCACATGTTAGAAATCTAAAATACAGCACAAATGAACTCATCTACAAAAGAGAAACAGACTCATACACAGAAACCAGACCTGCGGTTGCCAAGGGGGAGTGGGGTGTGGGCGGGATGGATCGGGAGTTTGGGATTAGATACAAGCTATTTTACACAGGAGCGACAGACAACAAGGTCCCACTGTACAGCACAGGCAACTCTGGTCAATACCTTGTGATAAACCATAATGGAAAAGAATTTATATGGATAACTGAAACACTTTGCCTTACAGCAGAAATTAATGCAACACTGTAAATCAACTATTACTTCAATACAATTTTGAAAAAGGATAGTGTCCAGGGAGAACGGGTGTGAGCAGTTGATGCTCTTACAGTAACCCAGATGGGAGAGGAAAGCAGCTCAAACAAAGGTGGCAACATTAAAGGTGGAAGCCACAGTAGATACATTTGAAGGAGCAGTAAACAGAATCTATGAGAAATTGAACATGGGAGTGAAAGGAAAGATTTAAGAATTATGCCAAGTTTTTTAATGAAAAGCTGAGGTGGGGGAAGCCACAGGTGGAGCAGACCCGGGATGAGATAGAAATGAAGAGCTCAGTTTCAACTCTGATTATGAGATGTCAACCCCATAGTTAGATACACAAGTAAAGAACCAGGCAACAGGTCCAGGGTGGAGACAGAAATTGAGGGTCACTGGCAGATTACTGGGATTTAAAGCCATGAGACTAAATCTGATCACTAAAGAAAAGTGGGCAGAAAGAAAAAGACCAAGGGCTGAGCAGCTCCTGGGACACCAATACAAAGAGGTCACCTGCAAAGGGGACCAGGAAGGAGCCACTGACAGGGCAGAAGGAAAACCAAGAGAGGACTGAGCCCTGGAAACAAGAGAAGAAAGTAAACCAAGAATAAGAGTCCAGGGACACGACTGACAGGATCAACCATGACCTGGGCCAGGGCAGGCTCCACGCGGTCCTGGGGTCAGAAGACTGAATGCAAGGGGGTTATGAGAAAATGGGAGGAGAGAAACTGGAAAAAAAAAAAAATAACATGCAATGCTTCAAGGAACTCTGCTGCAAGGAAACCTGGAGAAACAGGACAGCAGCTGGGGGAATGTGGTCCAGAGGATTTGTAAGGATGGGAGATATTGAGAGCACATCCTCACGATGACAATGATGGTGAGTTTGCCCCTGCTTCTCACGCCTAGCTCCCTGCTGTATTTCAGATCTGTGTGTTTCCTCCTCAGATAAGGCTTCCGCCATCACCTGTCCTGACATCTGTGTCCTCTCCCCCCAAGTTTCTCTATCTCAGGCCTTCAGGGGTGTCTTCCATGGCACCAGGATCGTTTGGGGTCTTAGCCCACATCCCCCCGTGGAGTCAGGCTTCCTGAGCACAGGAACTATATGTCTGTTTCATTTATTGCTCTATACCCAGGGCTCGTTATAGAGCCTAGAGTGGAGTTGGTGTTTTGATTTTTTTTTAAGTGTTGAATGAACAAATAAATGAATGAAATGATGCTTAGATGGACAGCTTTTTGTTTTAGATGCTAACCTGATAAACTAGTTCAAGAAAAAGCAAACCTAGGTGTTTTGCAAGATGAGGTAATAGCAGAAGAGAAAGGAAGAGAAAATGATAAAAGAAAAGAGAGACAAGTCTGAAAATATCTAAGCAGACTGGACGGCAAACTGAAGGCAAAGAGAAGAGGCTGTGATCACAGGGACCCAGGATGCTACCACGATCAGAGGATGAGGAAACACATTCAAGGAAGATGAGCCTGAATCCCAGAGAAAAGTTAAAAAACATCAAACAGAAGTCTTTGGCCTGGGGGAGTTCAGCGCAGCAGTCAGTCTGATTTCATTGCCTGTTATTCACCAAATTCTTCCAGTTTCTGCCAACACTTACAAGTTTGTTTTCAATTATGTATGTGTTTTCTTTCCAAGCTTTCATTTGGCAAATTCAAGGTCTCTCATCCATGTGACTTTAAATACTCCCAATGAATATCCAAGGTAATTTATGTATACATTTTCAAATAAAAACACAGCTCTGGTCATCAAAAACGTAACATTTGTCGTGTGAATCCCTGTTTTCTTAAGCAGCCCTTTCAGATCATCACTGAACCAACAAGGTGTGCTAAGGAGGTGTGCTGCGGCCCAGGCCACGCGGGGTGGCGGCTTCTCACACCGCGCGTCTGTGTTTTCACCAAGCTCCCAGGTGGATCTGTGTGCTGCGCCACAGTCCCAAGCTGCTTGGTTTTTCTAGGCCAGTGTTCTGGGTTTTCCTTCCTCCTTCCTCACTGTCAGCTGGGAGTCAAGGTGTCCCTCTCTCCCCTCTTCATTGACTGCCAACTAGAAAACCAGCTCACCAAGCTTGCAGGTGGACGACTGAAAGTAGGATTAGACGGGCTCTGAAGAAAGGGTGAGCTCTCCTTTCTAAGGGGCTAAGTTTCAGGGTCTGCATTTGACAACATCTACTTTGGCTGGAAAGGAACCTGGTGGGCAACAGTCTACAGGGTCACAGAGAGTGGGACATGGCTGAAGTGACTTAGCACACACACAGCACACACACTTTGGCTACAATCATTTATTTCATTAAATTTTTTTTTTCTTCTTTCTGGGTTCTGGGCCACATTCCAAGTGATAAAAATAACATCACAAGTGCTCAGTTGTGTCAAACTCTGCGACCCCACAGACTGTAGCCCGCCAGGCTCCTCTGTTCATGGGATTCTCCAGGTAAGAATACTAGAGTGGGTTGCCATTTCCTTCTCCAGGGGACCTTCCCAACAACTAAGATTTAAAGAACTCTTTCTATCACTAATTTGGTTTGATCCCCACGTTCTCCCCATGATATGGTTTTGTTGGGGTTTTTCCATAACATCTTATGGACTTTTTGGCCAACCCAGTGGATTACCCCCATTTAACTTTACCACTGAGGGCAGTGGTAAAGAACCCACCTGCCAATGCACAGGTTCCATCCCTGGGTCGGGAAGATGCCCTGGAGGAGGGCATGGCAACCCACCCCAGTATTCCTGCCTGGAGAATCCCATGGACAGAGGAGCCTGGCGGGCTACAGTCCATGGGGTCGCAAAGAGTCAGACACGACTTAGCATGTAACTTGCAAGAGAGGTGATTAAAATGATTTAACACTATAACCTTCACAAGATGGTAATCACCTTCCTCATCATCATTTTTTAGATCTTCACTGGATTTTCAGCTAATTTTCATCAGTGAGTAGATTTTAAAATAAAAAACCCAGAAATCCATAGAAATATTTGTATTTAATATGAAGGGTTAAGGCAAGTTAGTTCAACTTCCAATAATTTCTTTTTAAATGAATATTTCAAAAACACTTCTCATCTAACATACTGTATTATCTTGAATTATTTTAGTTAAGTATGACGTCTTTGTTTAAGTGTGTGCCCCTAGGGTAACATAGTGTTGTTAGAAATACCATTACAACTCCCTTCCCTGACTTGTGGGTCCTGAAATTTACTGTTGTAATTTTGCATGACTATAGTTTTTCAGTATGTGATCACACCATTTAAGACATTATGATAACAAGTAGTCACTGGGGGACCCACAACAGCCAGGCAGGCAACCAGCCTTCCCACTACCCCACTGACTGGTATTTAACTGTGAAACTCCTGTGTTTTCTGATGACAACATTAGCAATAGCATCTGAATCTCCAAACCCACAACCTGTGAATATCACAATTCATTGTGGTTGTTGTTTAGTCATTAAGTTGTATCCGACTCTCTTGCGACCCCATGGACTGTAGCCCACCAGACTCCTCTGTTCATGGGATTTCCCAGACAAGAATACTAGAGTGGGTTGCCATTTCCTTCTCGAGGGGATCTTCCCAACCCAGCATTGAAACCACGTCTCCTGTATTGGCAGGAGGATTCTTAACCACAGAGCCACCAGGGAAGCCCCCACAATTTATCTGCTCGTATACTGATGCACATCCTGGTTCCTTTCAGTTTTTAATGATTATAAATACAGATATTAAAAACATTCATATGCAGTATTTGTGTGGATGTTTTCAAATCAGTTAGGTGGTTACCTAGGAGTACAACTGATGAATTATATGGCAAAACTGTTTACTTTAGAAAACTACCATCCTGTCTTTCAAATTAGCTGTACCATTCTGTTTTTCCACCAGCAATGAGAAAAGGGTTTTTTTTTGTTCCATATTGTTTTCAGCATTTGCTACTGTCAGTTTTGCTTCATTAAACATTGTCATAGTATACAGTGGTATCTCATCATTGCTTAAATTTGCAAATCTCTAGTGATATAAAATGACAAGCCTATTTTTATGTACTTGTTTGCCATTTGGATGTCTTCGTAGATGAGGGTTCTCTTCAGATCTTTAGCCCATATTTTAAAATTAGGTTGTTTTCTTATTATTGAAATTTAAGTAGTCTTTGTATATCTTGGATATATATCTGATGTGCGTTTCGTAAGTTTTTAATTTTTTTAAGTCTTTATTGAATCTGTTACAAGATTGCGCCTGTGGTTTTTTCGTTGTTGTATGTTTTGGGTTTTTGGCCACAAGGTATGGGGTCTTAGCTGCCCAACCAGGGGCAAACCTGCACCCCCCACATTACAAGGTGAAGTCTTAACCACTGGACCCCCAGGGAAGTCTCATAAATAATTTTTTCTGTCAGTGACTTGTCTTTTCATTCTTTTATACTGTCTTTTTGCAGAGTAAAGTTTTAAATTTTAATAAAAACATTATTTAAAAAAAGATCACAATCTAGTCTTCTGCATATCCCGAGGAGGGGGAGGGAAATGGGGAGTCCCCTATCTGGTCCCCAACTCCATCATGCGTTAGTCAACCTGATGCCTGCCACCCGCCTCCACCTCCCCATGCAGTACCCTCAGCTCCAACCCCACAGCACTGAATCTTGAGAAAGAGTATTAGGGTTTAAAGGAAAAACTAGCATCCAAAGTATAGGATAGAATATTTAGAACCCAAGTCCTGAAAGGAAAGGGCAAGACATCACTCCTTACCCCCACCATGTCCCTCCTCCCCTCCCCACGCCACATCCATGCACCCAAGCTCTGCTTTCAACATCGCAGCTGCAGGCTCTCCTACAAAAGCTGGCAAAAGATGAGCAGACCACGGTATAATATTGTCCCCAAACCTTAAAACTAAACCATGCTACCAAATTCTCCTAGTTCCCATTTTAACCGCTCAGTGACTATTCCTTCATTTGTCAGGATCTCACTGCTTCGACTCTGGGTTTGCAGCACACAAAGTGGACACCTTGGAAAAGCCCCAGAGAATTTCAGCCTGAGGCCAAACTGCTTATTATCAGCAAGCAAGTGCACACTGCCATGCCCCACTTGTGTCTTTCACCAGCACGTGTGCATGCCTGGAGGCTTACCTATCAAGTAATGCGAGCAAGGTAAGGCGATCATACCAGACTTTAATCCACTTGCCAGGGAAAATGATAAACTTGTAAAACTGCTCTCGGTTAAACTTTCCTTGTGTGGAAGAACAGGATGAATCTTCCAGATCCTGACTCAGATGCTTTTAGATACCGAAAGAAAAAACAGAGAGAGGGTTTCACATAGATGTGTTATTGTCATAAAAATAAGCCTCCTGATTTAAAAGTACCAAAAGCAGATGTTCAAATTCTGAAATGGAAACCAACATAGTCCATAAAAAAAATGGGCACCCTAACAAAAGGATAATATCAACAGAAAAGGTCTTTTTTCCCAGCTTTATTTTTTGTACTATTATTGATTTACAATGTTATGTTAGTTTCAGGTGTATAGCAAAGTGGTTCAGTTATACATATACATATATTCATTCTATTCTGTATTCTTTTCCCTTATAGGTTATCACAAAACACCGAGTATAGTTCTCTATGCTAAGCAGTAGATCCTTGTTGTAGAAAAGGTCTTTTTTACCAATACATTTCAATTTCATTATAATGTAACATTAAAATTATGCTACTCAAATCAAAATACTACTGTTAGGCCAGGAAACTGCCATGAAAGTAATTATTATGAAAGATTAGAATTCAACAAAAGGCCTTAAATGACATAATTTTTGAAAGGTATGTTATTTAATGTAACACCAAGATAAATATTTAAATTTTTTTAAGTAAAAAGATTTTTATCCACATTACGTAGGTTCTTAGTGAAGCCCAATATAAAAACTGAAATATTTGTCAGAAAAAAAAAATAAAACAGAAACAGGTGGAGGAATTTAATTTCAGATTTAAAACATTTTCACCCCAAATTCATCTCTGATTGGATCTAATCTAGTGGAAAGGAATTCAATTTTGAAAAAAATTAGTCTCCATTCATTTGCTGAACAAATACTTAATGAGCCCCAGCCCCCTGCAGACCTTCTATTTCTAATCTGTGGGGTTGTTTTGTTTTGTTTTTGTAACTGTGGTTAAAAAAATACATAATGCAAAATTTATACCTTAACCATTTTGTATGTATGCATTTCAGTAGCAATAATATTCATATTATTATTCATGTTTTCACCTTGCAAAACTAAAACTCTGTCCACATTGAACACTAACTCCCCATTCTCCTCTACTTTCTGTTTTGACTCCTCTGGGTACCTCCTATAAGTGGAATCAAAGAGTATCATTCCTTTGTGACTAGCTTATTTCATTTATCATAATGATCTCGAGGTCTATCATGTTTCAGGTGTCAGAATTTTTTTTAAGGCTGAATAAAATTTCATTTTATGGGTAGACCACATTTTGTTTATTCATTCATCTGTCGACAGACACTTGGGTTGCATCCACCTCTTGGTGGAATATTCACTATTCACAATCATGAATAACACGCACTGTGAACTGTGCATGCAAGTATCTGTTGGATTCCCTGCATTAGGCTCTTTGAATATACACCAAAAAGTGGAATTGGTGGATCATGCTAGCTTGCATTTTTATTTGTTTGCTTTCGTCCTATATTTTTCCAAAAAGGATTTTCAGTAGGCTCTAATTTCCTGTAGGCTAAGCTGAAGCTCCAACACTTTGGCCACCTTATGCAAACAGCTGACTCAGTGGAAAAGCCCCTGACACTGGGAAACACTGAAAGCAGAAGGGGAAGAGGGCAACAGAGGATGAGATGGTTGGATGGCGTCACCGATTCAATGGACACGAGCTTGGGCAAATTCCAGGAGGTGGTGAGCGACAGAGAAGCCTGGCATGCTGCAGTCCATGCAGTCACAAAGAGTCGGACACGACTTGGTGACTGAACAACAAGGTAAAACACAGAATACGGAGAAGAAGGGCCAAGATAAGTGAAGGGAGGGGACAGCATGGAAGAGCAGCCATGGAGGTAAAGTGACCTCTCAGTGGTCTTGTTCCCTCCTCTCAGGCTTACAAAGCAGAAGGTCATACTTGGGCAGGCTGCATAATTTTTCCTTAATTCACTGAAAGTCGCTGATATCAAAACTCCTGGCATACATAAGGGCAACACATCTGCTTCACTGGAAACCATGTGGAACCCTCTTAGGAGGCTGACTTTGCCATCTCTCTGTTCCCAGATGCTAATTCCCTGACTCAGCTATGGAGCATAGAGTTATTCAGACTATAAAATATTAACACAAAAAGCATTTCAAGGGAAAGTTGATCCATTGTGAAGGTAATATGCAGGTTGACAATATACAGGATGGATTGGGCTGTATTATTAGAGGTAAGTTGAGATTATAAGTGCTGCTTGTGTCTGGAATTTGATTCCAATAGAAAAGAGAGCCTCAAAGAAACTTCCTGCTGTCATGTCAGCAAGAACAGTATCTTCTTTAATAACAATGAACTTATGAAAGTCAAAGTGTTACTTTCTCAGTTGTGTCTGACTCTTTGCAACCCCATGGATTGCAGCCTGCCAGTTCCTCTGTCCCTGGAATTCTCCAGGCAAGAATACTGGAGTGGGCTGCCATTCCTTTCTCCAGGGGATCTTCCCGACACAGGGATCGAACCTGGGTCTCTCACATTGCTGGCAGATTCTTTACTGTCTAAGCCACCAGGGAAGCCTAGTGAATTTGTAATTTAGAGTAAATCTTCCTCTCAAAAGAAATCCTTTCCCTTTATGCTTCATGAACTAAGAGTGCAAGTAAGAAATAAAAACACGTGTACCAGCTGAGTAGGGTTTACCATTCTGTGATGTGGGAATTCAGTATGATGTATAAACACGTCAAGGATGAGCAACAGTGAAGGTGACAACATTCTTTTGAATAGTAGGAAAATACTCTCTTTTAGATAGTAGTTTTAGGGAAGGTCACTATAAAAAAAAATCACATGAAGACTATGCCTACATCTTTTGAAAACTTATTAAATATTCTGGCATATTGTGCTATTTATTACTGCTTAAATGAAAATCATCTCAGAATTTACTACAAAGAAAAAATGATTTTACTTCCGTGTTAGTTTGCTAGGGCTAACACAATGAAGGACCACAAATAGGGTGTCTTAGACAATAGAACTGTATTTCCCCCAAGCTATCTGAAAAATTCAAGAGTTCCATAAAACTAATAAGAATTTTGATGACATTAATAATTAATACTGATTATTAAAGGCATAATTTTGCCATGCTGCTACTGCTACTGCTAAGTCACTTCAGTCGTGTCTGACTCTGTGCGGCCTCATCCCTGGGATTCTCCAGGCAAGAACACTGGAGTGGGTTATGCATTGTCATTAATCTTCAAATCCTCATAATAACTCTTCCACAGATGCAAACTATCACATATAGAATGGATGGGCAACAAAGTCCTACTGTATAGCACAGGGAACTATATTCAATATCCTGTGATAAACCACAATGGAAAAGAATACGAAAAAAAATACATATAACTGAATCACTTTGCTGTACAGCTGAAATTAACACAACATTGCAAATCAAGTATACTTCAACCAAAAATTTTAAATGAAAATAAAAAAATAATAGTCTCTTCAAGAGTTCCATAACTAATAAGCATTTTGATGATATTAATAATGGCCCCTGAAGATAGCCTCTTCAATAAGTGGTGCTGGTAAAACTGGACTGCTATGTGCAAAATAATGAAATCAGAACACTACCTAATACCACACACAAACATAAACTCAAAATGGATTAAAGATCTAAGTGTAAGACCAGAAATTATAAAAATCTTAGAGGAAAACAAGCAGAACACTCGATGACATAAATCAAAGCAAGATCTTCTATGACCCACCCCCTAGAGTAATGGAAATAAAAACAGAAATAAACAAGTGGGACCTTAATTAAACTTAAAAGCTTTTGCACAGCAAATGAAACTACAAACAAGATGAAAAGACAACCCTCAGAATGGGAGAAAATAGTAGCAAAGGAAACAACTGACAAAGACTAATTTCCAAAATACACAAGCAGCTCATGCAATTCAGTACCAGAAAAGCAAACAACCCAGTCAAAAAGTGGGAAAGGGACCTGAAGAGACACTTCTCCAAAGAAGACATACAGATGACTAACAAACACATGAAAAGATGCTCAATATCACTCATTATTAGAGAAATGCAAATCAAAACTACAATGAGATACCACCTCACACTGGTCAGAATCGCCATAATTAAAAAGTCTACAAACAATAAATGCTGGAGAGGGTGTGGAGAAAAGGGAGCACTCTTGCATTGCTGGTGGGAACAGAAACTGAGACAGCCACTATGGAAGATGGTATGGAGATTCCTTTAAAAGCTAGGAATAAAAGCACCATATAACCCAGCAATCCCACTCCTAGGCATATACCCTGAGGAAATCAAAACTGAAAAAGACACATGTACCCCAATGTTCATTGCAGCACTATTTACAACAGCTAGAACATGGAAGCAACCTAGATGTCCATGGACAGATGAATGGATAAAGAAGCTATGGTACATATATATGATGAAATATTACTCAGCCATAAAAATGGATGCATTTGATTAGTTCTAATGAGGTGGATGAACCTAGAGCCTATTATACGGAATGAAGTAAGTCAGAAAGAGAAATATAAATATCGTATACTGACACATATATATGGAATCTAAAGAGATGGCACTGATGAATTTATTTTCAGGGCAGCAATAGAGAAGGAGACATAGAGAACAGACCTAAGATCATGGAGGGAGGGGAGGATGGAGAAGGGGATGTGTATGGACAGAGTAACATGGAAATTTACATCACCATATGTAAAATTGACAGTCAATGGGAATTTGCTATATGACTCAGGAAACTCAAACAGGGGCTCTGTGACAGGCTGAAGGGTGAGATAGGGAGGGAGAGGGGAGGGAGGTTTGGGAGGGAGGGGACACAGGTGTACCTAAGGCTGATTCTTGTTAATGCATGACAGAAAACCACACAATTCTGTAAAACAATTATCCCTCAATTCAATTTTCTTAATTTAAAAAAAGAAACTGATTTTAAAAAGGGAAAAAAATAATTGCCACTGATTCTTAAAAGTATAACTCTGTTATATATTTTCTCTAATTCTCAAAACCTCACCATAACTCCTCCACAGATGCAAACTATTACATATAGACTGGATGGACAACAAGGTCCTACTCTAAGCCCAGGGATCTACATTCAGAATCCTATGATAAACCATAATGGAAAAGAATATGATAAGAATATATCTATATACTTAACTAAATCACTTTGCTGTATGGCAGAAATTAACACAACATTGTAAATCAACTATACTTCAACAAAATTTTTTAAAATAAAAATAAAAGAGACAAAATAATGGTATCATCAAGAGTCCCATAACTAATAAGCATTTTGATATTAATAACTGCCACTGGTTCTTAAAAGTATAACTGTGCCATATATTCTTCTCAAAACCTCACAGTTGTTGTTCAGTCACTAAGTCAAGTCGGACTCTTGAGACCCCATGGACTTTAGCCCACCAGGCTCCTCTATCCATGGGATTTCCCAGAAAAGAGTACTGGAATAGGTTGCCCTTTCCATCTCCAGGGGATCTTCCCGACCCAGGGACTGAACCTGAGTCTCCAGTGTTCTTGCTTGGAGAATCCCACGGACACAGGAGCCTGGCAGGATAGAGTCCATAGGGTCATAAACAGTCAGACACAAATAAAGCAACTTAGCACACATGCATACCTACATAGAGTAAAACTTAAAATTTTTTACAATTTTACTTAAAAACGTAGCTCAGCTGGTAAAGAATCCACCTGCAAAACAGGAGACCCCGGTTCGATTCCTGGGTTGGGAAGATCCACTGGAAAAGGGATAGGCTATCCACTTCAGTATTCTTGGGCTTCCCTGGAGGCTCAGATGGTAAAGAATCTACCTGCAATGCAGGAGACCTGGGTTCGATCCCCGGGTTGGGAAGATCTCCAAGAGAAGGGAACAGCTATGCACTCCAGTATTCTGACCTGGAGAATTCCATGGACAGAGGAGACTGACAGGCTATAGTCCATGGGGTCACAAAGAGGCAGACACAACTGAGGAAATTTCACTTCAATTCAAGAAAGTTAAAAAAGTTAAAAGTTCATCAACGAATTTGGGCAAGTGTTAGCAATGAAACACTATATATGAATTTAGCTTTTTTATATACTCATCTATATAACAGTGCCACTTACAGAATTTTAAATTTTAAACAAGGAGTAGCATGGCTTTTCTGGCTTATCCATGCAATACTTACTTAACTCTGAGTTTCTGCTCTACCTGGGAAGTTTCTGAGATATTAAGTCAGTGCTTTGCATCTCTGACAATCTGAAATTCCCAGTTTCCCTACAATTCTGTCACACATGGGATCAATAACATTTGCATCTTCCCAAACTGTCTGAATAATTTTATATAACCTTCTCCTCCTTGTAAGTTCAGTATTGCTGTTTTGGAGGCAGGAAAGAATAGCAGCGAGCTGAAGTTTTCCCAGGACTAGCGCAAGAAAAAGTGCTTCCCAGGTGGCTTTTTGGTACCTGGTGGTAAAGAACCCACCCATCAATGCAGGAGACATGAATCGCAGGCTTGATCCCTGGGTCAGGAAGATCCCCTGGAGGAGGAAACGGCTACCCACTCCAGTATTCTTGGTCCAGTATCCCATGGTCACAGAAGCCTGGCAGGCTACAACCCATAGCATTGCAGAGTCAGATGTGACTCAAGCGACTTAGAATGTACGCATCCCAAGACAAGGCAAATTTCTCAGAGAAAACCCACATTCCACGGCCCACCTCCTGCACTAAGGCTTGTGGTGGGAACTAGTACTGGTTGCTGAAGTGCGGCTGGGCATGGAATGTGGAGGATACAGCTGGGGTCTGAGCCCTCAGGAGCACACGGACATATAAGAAAGACTAGTGAATCCAAAGATACTGAGAGAGAGGAGGCGGCCTCAGGACACAGGGTCCTCAGAGCTAGGGCCTAATGGCAAGGTCAAAGACCCCAGCACTGCACCCTAACTGGGCAGAAGCAGCCACCCCTCAGCAGGGACCACCCAGCACACCCAGGGACCAGGCAGGTGCCAGGCATCTGAGCCCTGCTTAGCCACCAGGGATGCCCTCTCAGCTCCACTTGCTTCCCGGGGAGCTGGAAAGCTTCCTCCTGCACCGAGATGCCCTGGAGGGGAGGACTGGGAGGGGAGACTGAGTACAAAGAAGGGAAGATAGTCCTGAAGACTGACTCTTGGAGTTAATCGAATGCTTGCTCCCACTGAAAGCCCTTCAAGCTTGAGAAGGCTGATGATGCTTCACTGGCTTTTTCACATCCTCCCTAGGCAGCTCCCCCACCAATCTGCATCCAGTCACCAGGAAGAAGGGCCTCCCTGGGGGCTCAGATGGTAAAGAATCTGCCTGCAATGCAGGAGACCTGGGTTTGATTCCTGGGTTGGGAATATCCCTTGGAGGAGGACATGGCAACCCACTCTAGTATTCTGGCCTGGAGAATCCCCAAGGACAGAGGAGCCTGGCGGGCTACAGTCCGTGGGGTCACAGAGAGTCACACATGACTGAGTGACTAAACACAGCACAGCAGAAATAAGGACTCCAGGACAACATGTGGTCAGTTAGAAGATAACACAACATTTTTTCTGCACATCTGAACAAGGGTGTGTAAATTACCATCAAGCTTCTGAAAAAATCTGGTTAAGCAATCATGAAATTGAATCTAAAACTATTATACTAAGTCCCCTACATATTAACCTTCAAGTTGTGAACTTCCAAAGATGTAAATGCATGTTCACATGTCCAATCACGTAAGTTAGTCCATCTGTCTGGTGTACATTGTCACGTAAGTGCATGCTCTACAGGAGGCTGTGCTTCTGTGTCCTTTACTGAACTGTACGGAGTACAGTAATATAGTATCTCTTTCAAGCCCCAGATGTCTGGAAGCCAGTGTAAAAGCAGTGGTGATATAGCTGGTAGTGCTAAGAAGCACCAACTGTTGTGCTGCATTACTGTACTTTTCAAACCTAGACAGTGTATCAAAAAGCAGAGACATCACTTTGCTGACAAAGGTCCGTATAGTCAAAGCTATGGTTTTTCCTGTAGTCATGTACGGAAAATTTTCCAGTAGTCATGAGAGCTGGACCATAAGGATGACTGAGTGCCAAAGAATTGATGCTTTTGAACTGTGGTGCTGGCTGATTCTCAAGACTCTTGAGAGTCCCTTGAACTACAAGGAGATCAAACCAGTCAATCCTAAAGGAAATCAATCCTGAATATTCATTGGAAGGACTGACGCTGAAGCTGAAGCTCCAATACTTGGATCACCTGATGCGAAGAGCCAACTCATTGGAAAAGACCCTGATGCTGGGAAAGATTGACGGCAGGAGGGGAAGGGGATGACAGAGGATGAGATGGTTAGATGGCATCACCGACTCAATGAACTTGAATTTTGAGCAAACTTGGGGAGATAGAGAAGGACAGGGAAGCCTGGAGTGCTGCAGTCCATGGGGTTGCAAAGAGTAGGACACGACTGAGTGACTGAACAACAATAACTACTTTTCAAGATACTACACTGTAAGGTTAAAAATGTTACCCTTATTTTTGTATTTATTTGTGTGGAAAGTGTTATAAACTTATTGTAGTATAGTACTGTAGAGCCAATTGTGTTAGTTGGCTAACTGTACCTAGGCTAACTGTTGCACTGATGAACAAACTGGACTTAACAAACATACTCTCAGAACAGAACACATTTGTATATACAGAACTTACTGTATTTCTTTTTGTAGGCGAGACTCTCTAGAAGAAATCAAAACATGGTCAGGAAGAAGATAAGCAGAGCAGTAAAGAAACGTTACACAAACGTAACAAAATCCCATTTATAGCCCTCTTCTTTCAATCTGCACTTACTGAAATCTACCTTCCTTCAAGGTCTAGCCCAAGTGTCCTTTCTTCTAAGGAGCCTTTTCCACAGCCATTCTCCAAAATGCCCTGATAGAATGTGTAGCTCTAAGTTCATGACTGGTTGTATATCTTTCCTCCCACATTCTCTTTGAATTCTTTGCTCCATGTCTTACAGAGTCTCATTAAAGGTGAAGTAATAAGTGAATGAACATCAGGAAGTTAATCTCTCGGTAAAATAATGAAAAGCGGCATCTTTTAAGTGCTTAATGATCATGTCATTTGTTCCATGAATAAAGTCTCTCTTCAAGCCAAGATTCTCTTTCAAAATTTCTGCATGCCTAAATCATAAGGCTATAATAAATTAATAAATATCTAGATACTCTCCAAACCAAGCGAGAAAAAGCCATTCCAATCAAGTGAGGTCTTGTGGAATCTGTGTTCCTCGGCAACAAAAGATCAATGTAAATCAATTTCTAATACATTGGAAGAGCAATCAAGACTAATAACCCCATTAGCATCTATGAAAAGGTATTATCTAAATGGCATATTACCTAAATGGTCTCTTTTCACATTCATCCAGTAGACTACCATGAAGTGATGTAACCACAACCCTCTAACATAAAATTTGGGACAAGACGGGACTAATTCTGTTAGGGAAACCAACCTGGAAACAGGTTTCAGGATCCCTGCTTCTGGAACATTCACAAACGGTGATGCTGGGACTTACCCGTGGGGTTTCTGACTGGGTCCTCCGAGCCACCATCAGTAACAGCTGTTGTTGAAGGGCACTGACTGCAGGATCCCCAGAAGAAGGATCTTGACTCTCAGAAGTCGTGGTACTGGAGGAGCTAATCTGCAAGTCTCTGAGGATGGGCAAAACAAACACTTCCGTTACCCAGAGGTCCTGGAAATCATCTCTTTATTACACCTAAACACAAGGACAGCATGGATCCTTAATGCAGGTTGCAAGTAAGCTTTTTCCACCTTGATGAGCAGTTCCACTTCCATCTCAAAGAATTTTCCAGTTTGTTGCAATCCACAGAGTCAAAGACTTTAGTGTAGTTAATGAAGCAGAAGTAGATGTTTTTCTGGATTTCCTTGCTTTTCTCTATGATCCAACGCATGTTGGCAACTTGATTTCTGGCTCCTCTGCCTTTTCTCAATCCAGCTTGTGCATATGGAAGTCCTCGGTTCACGTACTGCTGAAGCCCAGCTTGGAGGATTTTGAGCCTAACCTTACTAGCATGTAAAATGAGGGCAATTGTACAGTAGTTTGAACATTCTTTGGCATTGCCCTTCTTTGGGATTGGAACGAAAACTGACCTTTTCCAGTCCTGTGGCCACTGCCGGGAAAGACTGAAGGCAAAAGGAGAAGAGGGCAGCAGAGGATGGGATGGTTAGATAGCATCACCAGCTCAATGGACTTGAGTTTGAGCAAACTCAGTGAAGAACAGGGAAGCCTGGCATGCTACAGTCCATGGGGTTACAAAGAGTTGGACACAACTTAGTAACTGAACAACAATAACAATGAGTGTTCTAAGTTGACAATTGCATTTGCTGTGCTACCTTCAGCAAGAAGGGCAGTCATCTTGCACACATTCAAATAACTCAGGTTGTCCAGAGATATAGGGTGCCATGGGATAAGCAGGTGGACACTTGGTGTTCTAGAGACAATGATCTCAATTTTCTATATATTTAATGGATGGGGAGGTGGTAGCAAGTCTCTAGCCTCATATTTTGCACAAACAATAAACAGTGACCTGGATCATTCCCAAGACACTGATCAGGAAGAAATAGCAATGATCTAACACCTCTGCTACCTCCTTCACCCCGAACACTGTCCGCACCTCCTCCTGACCCGCCACCTCCACCCAACAAAAAGAGAGTACACAGCAGAGCAAAGAAATGCCTCAGGTAGTTGTAAAAGAGGACATCACTAAGCTAGCTGTGATCTGTATCTAAAGAACTTTATTGTTGTTAACTGCATATAAACTGACAGGACTAAAATTAATAGAACGCTTTAAGTAAACTCAAGCTCAGCATTTTCCCTTTAGCTCAGAAAGCAAAAAATAGGATATACTCCTCCATCTGCTTTTCTAGCAGGGCACCCATCTTTGAGGAGACAATCGGTTGCCTCACCTACAGCCATTTTTAACAGAATTCCTGCTCATGGAACGCTAGTCTTATTCAATCATCCAAGACTCTGTGCTCCAGAACAGATGAGGTCCCTCCCTGACCCCTGGAGTAAATCCTGAGTACTCCATGCCCATCGTGGGAACTCCATTCACTCTGGCCAGTCCTGGCTTTGGCAGAGGAGTGTAACACTACTCTAAGAGGCCACCATGGAACAAAGGGGTGGAGGCCACAAATAAGGGTGCTCACAGGCAAATTCCTCTACTTCTTTTTCTTTCAGTTTTTAATTTTTAAAATTAATTTATTTATTTTTGAAGTATAGTTGATTTATAACGCTGCGTTAATTTCAGGTACAGCAAAGCAATTCAGTTATACAGGGCTTCCCAGGTGGCTCAGTGGTAAAGAATCTGCCCACAATGCATGAGACTCGGGTTCAGTCCCTGAGATGGGAAGATCCCCTGGAGAAGGAAATGGCAACCTACTCCTGTATTCTTACCTGGGAAATCCAATGGACAGAGGAGCCTCAAGGGCTGTAGCCAATAGGTTGCAAAAGAGTCAGACAAGACTTAACAACTCAACAACAACAACAACAAATATGTATATGTTCTTTTTAGATCTTTTTCCATATAGGTTATTAAAAAATACTGAGTCGAGGTCCCTGTGCTATACAGTAAGTCCTTGTTGTTTATTTTATACATAGTACTGTGTATATGTTAACCCCAAACTCCTAATTTATCCCCACCACAGTTTTCCCCTTTGGCAACTGGAAGTTTGCTTTCTATATCCATGAATCTGTTTCTGTTTCACAAATAAATCCATTTGTACAATTTTTTTAGATGCCACATATACATGATATCATATGATATTTTTCTTTCCCTGTCTGACTTACTTCACTCAGTATGATAATCTCTAGGTCCATCCAGGTTGCTACAAATGCCATTATTTTGTTCTTTTTTATGGGTGAGTGGTAATGTCTTCTGATTTCCAGTCTCAGGTTTCAGTACAAAGTCTCTGACAAGTTTTTAGATCTTTCTTTTTCCCAACTCCCTACTACTGTATTCATGATCAGACAGATACTCTCCAGAAATGGTGTTTAAAATATGTCCACTATTCTCACATGCACACGCACAAAGACACAGATTTCTCTACAGTTTTGAAACATGATTTATGATTATTTGATGACACATTCAATAAAGGCCTCCTTGTAAAGAACCACTTAGGAAATATTGTATGTTAACACCAGGGTTTGAGCATTGAGTCATGTGGGATAAATATATAGATTTTGAAAACTTAAAAATCCTATCTTTCTATGATGTGGATGATTGTTCCATAAACAGTCCTTTTGCTTCCTGTCCATATTGGTGGTGTAAAGTCTGTCACTAATAGAGAAAAAAAGTTGGATGTATAAGAACAATGTTCATTCAAACCTTTGTGCTTTGTGTAGAAACCTCTGAGGACTATACTTCTGTCACCTCATAGCTAAGTACAATAGAATTGGAAAGATCTTGTTAGTACAAATTCAGAAAAACCCAAAACTCAGCGAATGCCAAAGCTTCACTAAACCCAAAAGATGAATCTGACTTCACTGTGGGTAATGTAGGTGATAACTATAAACAGCCAGGGGCAGGATGGAAATGTGAGAAAATCTAGACAGTGTATAGCGCCCTCCGTTGCCACCTGACATAAACTACGAACAGACTATTGTGTAAGGTGTTAACAGTTATTTCAGAGCAACCTTCCTTCTGCCAGGAAACATGGTCCAAAAGAAAGTGCTGAATTTTTTGCATATTACTTAGCATGCTTCTGATGGCAAATAAAAATTACGATCGATAACATATTTTTCTTGTGAAAGCCATTTAAAAAATCCTATGTAAAAATCTAGGGTTTGGTTTTCTTTTCAAAATCTTTTGGATGAGTTCTAGAATTACGCAGAAATAGGGTGGTGCCACCGGTGAAGAATCTACCTGCCAATACAGGATATGCAAGAGCCATGGGTTCGACCCCTGGGTTGGGAAGATCCCTGGGAGGAGGAAATGGCAACCCACTCCAGTATCTTTGCCTAGGAAATCCCATGGACAAGAGGAGTCCATGGGGTCACAGAGAGCCGGACACGACTGAGCAACTAAGCATGCATACCCAGGTTTAAATTATCGCTCTGCTATTTACTATTTGTGACTATAAGTATGTTCTTTTCCTACCTCAAATCCTCACCTATAAATAAGATCCTACTGTATGTACAGCACAAGGAACTACATTCCGTATCCTCTGAAAAACCATAATGGAAAAGAATATGAAAAAGAATGTATATGTATGTATAAGTGAAACACGCTGCTGTGTGGCAGAAACCAACACATCATTATAAATCAGCTATAATTCAGTAAAATAACTTTTTAAAATCCTCACCTATAAGATAAGGATGATGTTGTCCTCATAGAGATTGTTTTAAGGATTAAAGCAGACTGGGTATGGCGCTTCTCATATGTTAGTCGCTTAATAACCATACCTTTAATAACCTTCTTATTCCCTTCTATTGATGCAAGATCTGACTTTGCACATTGTCATATGAAACAGTAAACTGGCCCCTACGTTTTTCACACAAACAACATACTAATTCTAGTTGTCTTTATGAACAGGAATGAGGAAAGAGTGCCTTGCCCTCACCTCACTCAATCTTTTTCTTTGAGTAAAGACAGATTCAAACAGCATATCAAGCGCCTCTTAATTACCCTCTTTTAAGGAAGTTTAGTATCCTAGGTGAGTCATGATGCTATAAAGAGAAATTCTTTTCTGAGCTTTATGACTGGTGTGTCCTCACTGGAAAATCTGTCTTGTCATGTGTATAAAGATTTCCTATTTTAGTAGATGTGTAATGCTGTTTCCAGGGGTAAAAAGATGTATCTTCCTCATTTGGCATAGTTTTCTGGGGCCCAGAAGTTGAAGTGAACCATGGGCATCAGCTTTTCCACTCAAGAACCAACGAGGCTATGAAGTCACAAAAATCACTCAGTGGACAGGACTTTTCCTACCAACCCTCCAAGAATTCCCATCCAACCTTCCTTTTCTTGTATGTCTTCTCAGACTATCTGCTGTCTCTTCCCTTGATCTTAGCTATGGGCTGTTTAGATCTAGAATCATCTAAAAAGTTTCTGTTGGGGAAAGGGATAAATTAGAAGTTTGGGAGTAATACTATATATATAAAATAAATAATCAACAAGGACCTACTGTATAGCACAAGGAATTCTACTCAATATTTTATAATAACCTATATGGGAAAAGAATCTGGAAAATATATAAATAACAACTGAATCATTTCGCTATACACCTAAAACTAACACGCCATTGTAAATCAACTATACTTCGATTTTTAAAAAATCTCCAAAGAAGTCTCTGTTTCCCTAACTTAAGGCTAGAGACTTCCCCCATATTAATTAATATCATGTTAAAATGCTAAGCTTCAGGAGATATTTCCTCTTCTACAATAGCAATGGAAATGGAAATATTCCAACCCTGTAGTAATTACACTCTGAACTACAATAGAGCTGTACTTGCACATCTGGTCTTGATTTCCCTGCTCTCTGGTTAACCTCTGGTCAACTAGTTTGGTTCAGAGCTATAGCATAGATGTTGTTGTTGTTTAGTCACTGAGTTGTGTTCAACTCTCTTGCGATCCCATGGACTGTAGCCCTCCAAGTTCCTCTGTCCAAGGGATTCTCCAGGCAAGAGTATGGGAGTGGGTTGCCACTTCCTCCTCCAGGGGATCGTGCTGACCCACCCAGGGATCGAACCTGTGTCTCCTGTGTCTCCTGCATTGGTAGGCTGAGTCTTTACCACTGAGCCACCTAGGAAGCCCCATGGCATAGATAAACAAATTTAAACTAGATCAAGCTTACACTAATAGCAGAAATAGTGATTAACGGAAATTACAAAAAGAGAAGCCACAGGAGGAAATAAAGATGAACCAGGAGCCAGAATGGTGCACTTTCTTATAGACATAGTTGGGTTTCAAACTCACAGTGACCACATTGTACTATATTGCATTCTCCAGGTTTTCACTCACCCCAGCTTCTGTAACAAATAATTGAAACACATTTTCCCACCGATGTGAAAAAAAGTCCTTGAAATTCTTCATCTTCCCCACACCTCAAAACTTACAGGCTACCAGCCTGAGGGAGAGGGCCCTCTTTTTCTGCCTGTCCTTCCTTGTTTCACGGGCTTACTTGGGGGACATGGGAAGAAGTCACCCAGAGGGGCAGCCTGGAGATGAAAGCCACAGTCACATGCTCAAGAAGAGGGATCTTTAAATAAAGAAGCACTGTTTTGGAAACTCTAACCTGTTATTTAGAATTTGAACAGGGATTCTTGTTTTAAAGTCTGCAAACAACTCTTCTTTTATATGACAGCAAAATTCGTCTTTGCATTTGAGAAAAAGAGCACCAGCCTGGGAGCTGGTCTGGGCCTCCAGCACGGGATGAGACTGCCACCATGTGGCAGCCGGGGCTGTGACCACGGAGACAGACTCCTCTGAGCCACAGGGCCTCTTCCCCAGGGTGCAGAGAAAGTGCCTGGGAAGACAGAAGTCTTTCTAGGGTGAACCTCACAAACCCTCCATTGTTAGGACTCTGCGCCAGGATGAAAATTTAATCTATCTAGTGTGTCTACAAAAACAAAATAAGGACTACAGTGAAAGGATCTGATATTAACAACAGCAAAACAAGAGAGAGAGAGGACACAGGAATTGTGGAATAGCAGGAACTTCACAGAGGCAAACCCCTCTGGATGGTCATCTGCTTTTTCCAGATATTTCCACCTCTATGTGACCTTGGGAAAGACCTTGATGGTGGGAAAGATTGAAGGCAGGAGAAGGGGCCGACAGAGGATGAGATGGTTGAATGGCATCACCGACTCAGTGGACATGCATTTGAGCAAACTCCGGGAGAAGGTGAAGGATGGGGATGCCTGGAGCGCTGCAGTTCGTGGGGTCGCAGAGTTGGGCATGACTTAGCAACTGAACAAATGTGATCAAAGGCACCAAGAACCCCCATGCCAGCAGTTTTCAAAGTAACTCAGTAACACATAACTCTATCATGCAGATCAACAGAGTGAAGCAGCTATGTACATATCTTGAATATCTATCACTGGAGTTAACATTTTCAACTCATGCCTGAGGGGAACACAAAACTAGGCATATCTAATATTGGGTGAATTCACAACATTTTACATTTTGCACACCTAATTGACTAACATCCATGCCCCACATTCTGGCTGAGTTAATGCAAACCAGGGATCACTACTTCTTCTGACTAATGTAAAGAAGAGAATCCTAAAGAGGTGTTCTGTTTTGTTTTGTTTTTACAACTTTCTGCCTGCTTGCCTTCTTTGGAATCCAGGTACCTAAGCACGATGGCTTTAAAAGGCTTTCCTGAGAGTTGATCCCAGTAAGTAAGGGAGGCTTTACTGAGACCAGGGTCAGAGAGGCTAATAATAATAATGTTCAACAAAAAAGTAAGAACTCTGAGAAGACAATAAAGATTAAGTGCACTTCAATCCATCTTTGGAATGTAGTACCTAATGGGTTTAAAGGTTTAGAGCAGCTTTCAAAAGCAAGTCTAATGTATAAGCATAACAATATCTGTTTCAATGTGTACCACTGCATGCCTGTGAGTAGCTCGGTCATATTTGACTCTTTGCGACCCCATGGATTGCAGCCCTCCCGGCTTCTCTGTCCATGGGATTCTCCAGGCAAGAATACTGGAGTGGGTTGCCATTTCCTTCTCCAAATATGTACTACAATGATTCATCAATAAATAGAAGCTCAAAATAAGTGAATCCAGATAAATATAAATAGATGATTACTAATGTAATCTACTCTACTTTTTTTTAATAGAAACAAGTTGAGATACAAAAATCCCTGATAAAGATCCTATAAACTGATTTGCTCCAGATGAGTTTACCATTCAGTAGACCAAGGCTACTTTATGAGTCATAGATTCTCAAAATGAATGTAAACACTACGTCTTTCCATAAGATTTCACTGGAGAGCAGATGATATGCATTTTGTATGCATTTTAAAAAAATTTGTTTACATTTGCATGAGATTGCTTTTGACATTAAAAAAGGTTTTATAATACTAAAGCATGGTTATATATCATTTACAGAAGAAAGCTCTTCTATGTTACTTGCAAGAATTCACAGATGAAAGAAAGGTAAATCTTTGCTGAACAAAGAACAGAAACTATCAAGTTTTCATTGCAAGACATACAGAGGAAATAATAAAAGTCCACTTTGCAGTGAACCCTTTGGATACAAAACCACACTTCAACTTTTATGCAGCTTCACCTTCAATTTCCTAGGCAGAGAGCCTATTTCAACTTCGATTTTCTAGGCAGATGAGCTCATAGGAGAGTCTGAGCTGGTAAATCAGTCCCGTGTCCTGGGTAATAAATTTATCCTCTGAAATTTTTTTTTTTACATAGCAATTCTGAATTCTGCTATTCAAGCCATTGTCCCTTATTCTAGTTTCTGAGACAAGCAGGACTACATGAGATAATGTTACCAAAGGTACTGGCTTTCTGGACAGTTATTGTACAACCGGAAAATAATGCTTATGTTTCTCTGGCAGTTAATGAGAAATGTATTGGTTCCCACAATGACGGAGGGACCAAGGAGGGAAATTTGTTTCCTCCTCTGGTTTCCCCCAGGAATCCCCAGAGAGACATGGAAGTTACACGGCAAACAATTCCCTATTCATTCTTGGGAGTCGGGGATATAAAACTGTCACATGGCAACTAGGCTTAACAATGGTGAAGAGGAATGGCTTTCTGGCCAATAATAAGAATCAGGGGTTTAATGGCCTAGTTGGAGGCGATCCCAGCCACTGAGGTCGCCTTAAAGGGAAAAGGCTGCTTTTCTAATATCTTCCATGGCTGAAGGGCTTAGAAACAGCCCCCACTAGGAATCCTTCCAAGTTCAAAATCAAAGTTTATGTTTACTCTGGTAGGAGAACTCTAAATGTAATAGCATTAAAAGCCAGGCATAAAATAGCAAAGTACCTTCTCTAAAACTGCCAAAGAGGCCAGAAGGCTGGAACACAACAGGTTGACAGAATACAAGGTACTTAACCACCTTAAAAATCTCATAAAGTGACTCATAAAAATGCAAGAGGGAAGACTTTCCTCAGCCTGAAGTCCGGCTCTTTTGCTACATAAAGTCATGGTGAACCTCAACCACCATCCTACTGCTTCTGTTTGGAGACCATTTAACAACAGCTCACATTGCCCAGTGTCCCGGGTAAGAAGTACTGTACTAAGCACTGCATATGGTTCTTGTCCAGTTGCTCAGCTGTGTCTGACTCTTTCTGGCCCCGTGGACTGCCAGCATGCCAGACACGCCACTATCTCCCGGAGTTTGTTCAAACTTATGCCCTTTGAATTGGTGCTGTCATCCAACCATCTTGTCCTCTGCCACCCCCTTCTCCTCCTGCCCTCAATCTTTCCCTGCATCAGGGTCTTTTCCAACGAGCTGGCTGTTCTCATCAGGTGGCCAAAGTGTTGGAGCTTCAGCTGTGATACTTAGCTTTTGAAGCCACCCACTGAATTCATTCCTAGTATTATTTCCATTTATGGATTAGAAAGCTGATGCTTAAAATGATCAAGTAAGCTGCTCAGTGTCAAACCCAAAGTTACTCTTTGTGCAGGAATGGGAATCTGAGTCAGTCCAAGATGAAAGCTCAGGTTCAAGCTGCAGACACAACCCCTCTGATGTCAGGGAAGTGTGGCTTTCCTTCAGGAAATGTCAGCTTTCCATCACTGTCATCTCTCATATGGACAAAACAATCATTTCCGTTGAGTGGAATAGTGTCCGCTAGAAAATCAAATTTGAGACTCAATTTTTACAAAGAAGGGTTAAAAAAGTCATTTCGCACGGTTTTTTCCCCTCCATTTTCCCACTTATGAAAGGAGAAGAGGAAGAGCATGTGCTCTAAAACCCAAGCTTGGGAGGAGCCAAGATGGCGGAGGAATAGGACGGGGATACCACTCTCTCCCCTACAAATTCATCGAAAGAACAATTGAACGCAGAGCAAACTTCACAAAACAACTTCTGATCACTAGCTGAGGTCATCAGGCACCCAGAAAAGCAGCCCATTGTCTTTGAAAGGAGGTAGGACAAAATATAAAAGATAAAAAGAGAGACAAAAGAGCTAAGGATGGAGATCCGTCCCGGGAAGGGAGTCTTAACAGAGGAAGTTTCCAAATACCAGGAAACCCTCGCAGGGGTGAGTCTGGGGGAAGTTTTTGAATCTCAGAGGGCAACCTGACTGGGAGGGGAAGAATAAATAAAACCCACAGATTACGTGCCTAAAAGCAACTCCCAGCAGAAAAGTACCCCGGACACCAGCATCCGCCACCAGCAAGTGGGGGCGGAACAGAGAGAAGCAGGAGGCACTGCTTAGAGTAAGGACCGGGCCTGAGTGCCCTGAGGACAATTGGAGGGAGCTTTTGTGAGTTACCAACTTAAACTGTGGGATAGCAGGAGAGAGAGAAAAATTAACCGGCCCGAACACACAGCAGCCGTTCGCAGAACAAAGAGTCTGAGCAAGTCCAGAGAAGAGCTCGCAGGCTGCGGACCGGCCCAGCCCCACCAGAAGCAGGAGGCAGGGGGTAAGGGAAAGGGGCAGGCTTGGCCCCAAGGACCGCATCCCCTACCGCACTGCAAACAGGCCTCCAGTTTCTAACCAAAGACCTCCTGAGATTCTGGATGGTCGACATCCGCAGGGAGGGTCACCGCGAGACACAGGGCGCAGGCACCTGACTGGTGCCGGCGGAAACTGAAACTGGGACCGCGGAAGGGAGTGGGCGCGCCGCACCCGGGGTGAGTGCGCCTGTCAAGCTCTTGGCTGCCTGAGCCGCTCGGACGGGGAAGGCACAAAAAGCAGGCGCACCTTTTTGTTCCGCGCTTTTGTGGAACACCCGAGGGCTGGAACCGCGCGCAGCACAGGGCACACTCCATACAGAGCAGCCGGGAGCCTGAGCAGCGCAGACGGAAAGCAGCGCCAGCCCATCCCCACGGCGCCAGCCCGTCGCAGCAGCGTGACGGAACTAGCTACCTGAATAAGAGTCCACCTCCGCCCGCCTGTGTCAGGGCAGAAATGAGGCTCTGAAGAGACCGGCAAACAGAAGCCAAATAAACAAAGGGAACCGCTTCAGAAGGGACCAGTGCAACAGATTAAAATCCCTGTAGAAAACACCGACTACACCGGAAGGGGCCTGTAGATATCGAGAAGTGTAAGCTGGAACGAGGAGCTATCTGAAACTGAGCCGAACCCACACTGACCGCAACAGCTCCAGAGAAATTCCTAGATATATTTTTACTTTTATTTTTTTAATTAAAAAAAATTTTTTTTTAGCAAATGAAGAAACAGACAAAGGATTAATCTCAAAAATATACAAGCAACTCCTGCAGCTCAATTCCAGAAAAATAAATGACCCAATCAAAAAATGGGCCAAAGAACTACACAGACATTTCTCCAAAGAAGACATACAGATGGCTAACAAACACATGAAAAGATGCTCAACATCACTCATTATCAGAGAAATGCAAATCAAAACCACAATGAGGTACCATTACACGCCAGTCAGGATGGCTGCTATCCAAAAGTCTACAAGCAATAAATGCTGGAGAGGGTGTGGAGAAAAGGGAACCCTCTTACACTGTTGGTGGGAATGCAAACTAGTACAGCCACTATGGAAACAGTGTGGAGATTTCTTAAAAAACTGGAAATAGAACTGCCATATGACCCAGCAATCCCACTTCTGGGCATACACACTGAGGAAACCAGATCTGAAAGAGACACGTGCACCCCAATGTTCATCGCAGCACTGTTTATAATAGCCAGGACATGGAAGCAACCTAGATGCCCATCAGCAGATGAATGGATAAGGAAGCTGTGGTACATATACACCATGGAATATTACTCAGCCATTAAAAAGAATTCATTTGAACCAGTCCTAATGAGATGGATGAAGCTGGAGCCCATTATACAGAGTGAAGTAAGCCAGAAAGATAAAGAACATTACAGCATACTAACACATATATATGGAATTTAGAAAGATGGTAACGATAACCCTATATGCAAGACAGAAAAAGAGACACAGAAGTACAGAACAGACTTTTGAACTCTGTGGGAGAATGTTAGGGTGGGATATTTCAAAAGAACAGCATGTATACTATCTATGGTGAAACAGATCACCAGCCCAGGTGGGATGCATGAGAAAAGTGCCCGGGCCTGGTGCACTGGGAAGACCCAGAGGAACTGGGTGGAGAGGGAGGTGGGAGGGGGGATCGGGATTGGGAATATGTGTAAATCTATGGCTGATTCATATCAATGTATGACAAAACCCACTTAAATGTTGTGAAGTAATTAGCCTCCAACTAATAAAAAAATAAATAAATAAAATTGTTTGTCAGAACCTGAAAAAAATAAAAAAATAAATTAAAAAAAAATTTTTTTTTCTTTTTTCTTTTTTCTCTTTTATTTTCTTTTAAACTTCCCTATTACTCCTTAACTTTCATTTTCATAGGTTTTTACGATTTTTTTAATTAGGAAAAAATTTTTTTCCTTGTTTTTTTTTTTCCTTTTTCTCTTCTTTTTTCTATTTTTCTTTTTCTCTTATTTCCTTTTAAAGTCCTCTATTACTCCTCTACTACTCCTTAATTTTCATTTTCATCACACTATAACTTTGCAAAAAAAAAAAAAAAAGAGAATCCCTATTTTTAAACCAAACTTCATATATATTTTAAAATTTTGGGGGGTTTTGGTTTTTGTTTTTAATATTGTATTTTTAAGAGTCTAACCTCTACTCTAGATTTTTAATCTTTGTTTCTCAGTATATGATATAAATTGTGGACATTTAAGAATCCAATATTCAGTTCCCATTTTTATTCAGGCGTGTGTTGATTACTCTCTCCCAATCTTGACTCTCCGTTTTCTATCTCAGAACACCTCTATTTCCTCCTTTGCCCTTCTCTCCCCAATCCAATTCTGTGAATCTCTGTGGGTGTCTGGGCTACGGAGAACACTCTGGGAACAGACAACTGCATAGATCTGTCTCTCTCCTTTTCAGTCCCCCTTTTTCTCCTCCTGCTCATCCCTCTCCCTCCTCCCACTCCTCTTCTTCATTTAACTCTGTGAAACTCTCTGGGTGTCCCTCACGGGGGAGAATCTTTTCGCCATTAACCTAGAAGTTTTATTATCAGTGCTGTATAGTTGGAGAAGTCTTGAGACTACTGGAAGAATAAAACTGAAATCCAGAGGCAGGAGACTTAAGCCCAAAACCTGAGAACACCAGAAAACACCTGACTACACGGAACATTAAATTATAAGAGACCATCCAAAAGCCTCCATACCTACACTGAAACCAACCACCACCCAAGAGCCAATAAGTTTTAGAGCAAGACATACCACGTAAATTCTCCAGCAACGCAGGAACATAGCCCTGAACATCAACATACAGGCTGCCCAAGGTCACACCTAACACATAGACCCATCTCAAAACTCATTACTGGGCACTCCATTGCACTCCAGAGAGAAGAAATCTAGTTCCACGCACAAGAACACCAACGCAAGCTTCCCTAACCAGGAAACCTTGACAAGCCAATCGTCCAACCCCACCCACTGGGTAAAACCTCCACAATAAAAAGGAACCACAGACCTCCAGAATACAGAAAGCCCACTCCAGACACAGCAATCTAAACAAGATGAAAAGGCAAAGAAATACCCAACAGGTAAAGGAACATGAAAAATGCCCACCAAGTCAAACAAAAGAGGAGGAGATAGGGAATCTACCTGAAAAAGAATTTAGAATAATGATAATAAAAATGATCCAAAATCTTGAAAACAAAATGGAGTTACAGATAAATAGCCTGGAGACAAAGATTGAGAAGATGCAAGAAATGTTTAATAAAGACCTAGAAGAAATAAAAAAGAGTCAATTAAAAATGAATAATGCGGGCATACACACTGAGGAAACCAGATCTGAAAGAGACACGTGCACCCCAATGTTCATCGCAGCACTGTTTATAATAGCCAGGACATGGAAGCAACCTAGATGCCCATCAGCAGATGAATGGATAAGGAAGCTGTGGTACATATACACCATGGAATATTACTCAGCCATTAAAAAGAATTCATTTGAATCAGTTCTAATGAGATGGATGAAACTGGAGCCCATTATACAGAGTGAAGTAAGCCAGAAAGATAAAAGAACATTACAGCATACTAACACATATATATGGAATTTAGAAAGATGGTAATGATAACCCTATATGCAAAACAGAAAAAGAGACACAGATGTACAGAACAGACTTTTGAACTCTGTGGGAGAAGGTGAGGTGGGATATTTCAAAAGAACAGCATGTATACTATCTATGGTGAAACAGATCACCAGCCCAGGTGGGATGCATGAGACAAGTGCTCCGGCCTGGTGCACTGGGAAGACCCAGAGGAATCGGGTGGAGAGGGAGGTGGGAGGGGGGATCGGGATTGGGGAATACGTGTAAATCCATTGCTGATTCATATCAATGTATGACAAAACCCACTGGGAAAAAAAATAAAATAAAAAAATTTAAAAAATGAATAATGCAATAAATGAGATCAAAAACACTCTGGAGGGAACCAAGAGTAGAATAACGGAGGCAGAAGATAGGATAAGTGAGGTAGAAGATAAAATGGTGGAAATAAATGAAGCAGAGAGGAAAAAAGAAAAAAGAATCAAAAGAAACGAGGACAACCTCAGGGACCTCTGGGACAATGTGAAACGGCCCAACATTCGAATCATAGGAGTTCCAGAAGAAGAAGACAAAAAGAAAGGCCATGAGAAAATACTCGAGGAGATAATAGCTGAAAACTTCCGTAAAATGGGGAAGGAAATAGCCACCCAAGTCCAAGAAACCCAGAGAGTCCCAAACAGGATAAACCCAAGGCGAAACACCCCAAGACACATATTAATCAAATTAACAAAGATCAAACACAAAGAACAAATATTAAAAGCAGCAAGGGAGAAACAACAAATAACACACAAAGGGATTCCCATAAGGATAACAGCTGATCTATCAATAGAAACACTCCAGGCCAGAAGGGAATGGCATTACTTTCATTACTTAAAGTAATGAAAAAGAATAACCTACAACCTAGATTACTGTACCCAGCAAGGATCTCATTCAGATATGAAGGAGAATTCAAAAGCTTTACAGACAAGCAAAAGCTGAGAGAATTCAGCACCACCAAACCAGCTCTTCAACAAATGCTAAAGGATCTTCTCTAGGCAGGAAATGCAAAAAGGTTGCATAAACATGAACCCAAAACAACAAAGTAAATGGCAACAGGACCACACCTATCAATAATTACCTTAAATGTAAATGGGTTGAATGCCCCAACCAAAAGACAAAGACTGGCTGAATGGATACAAAAACAAGACCCCTATATATGCTGTCTACAAGAGACCCACCTCAAAACAAGAGACACATACAGACTAAAAGTGAAGGGCTGGAAAAAAATATTTCACACAAACAGAGAACAAAAGAAAGCAGGGGTCTCAATACTCATATCAGATAAAATAGACTTTCAAATAAAGGATGTGAAAAGAGACAAAGAAGGACACTACATAATGATCAAAGGATCAATCCAAGAAGAAGGTATAACAATTATAAATATATATGCACCCAACATAGGAGCACTGCAATATGTACGGCAAACGCTAACGAGTATGAAAGAGGAAATTAATAGTAACACAATAATAGTGGGAGACTTTAATACCCTACTCACAACTATGGATAGATCAACTAAACAGAAAATTAACAAGGAAACACAAACCTTAAATGACACAATGGACCAGCTAGACCTAATTGATATCTATAAGACATTTCACCCCAAAACAATCAACTTTACCTTTTTCTCAAGTGCACACGGAACCTTCTCCAGAATAGATCACATCCTGGGCCATAAATCTAGTCTTGGAAAATTCAAAAAAACTGAAATCATTCCAGTCATCTTTTCTGACCACAGTGCAGTAAGACTACATCTCAATTACAGGAAAAAAATTGTTAAAAATCCAAACATATGGAGGCTAAATAACATGCTTCTGAATAACCAACAAATCATAGGAGAAATCAAAAAAGAAATCAAAATATGCATAGAAATGAATGACAATGAAAACACAACAACCCAAAACCTATGGGACACTGTAAAAGCAGTGCTAAGGGGAAGGTTCATAGCATTACAGGCTTACCTCAAGAAACAAGAAAAAAGCCAAATAAATAACCTAACTCTACACCTAAAGCAATTATAGAAGGAAGAAATGAAGAACCCCAGGGTTAGTAGAAGGAAAGAAATCTTAAAAATTAGGGCAGATATAAATGCAAAAGAAACTAAAGAGACCATAGCAAAAATCAACAAAGCTAAAAGCTGGTTTTTTGAAAAAATAAACAAAATTGACAAACCATTAGCAAGACTCATTAAGAAACAAAGAGAGAAGAACCAAACTGACAAAATTAGAAATGAAAATGGAGAGATCACAACAGACAACACTGAAATACAAAGGATCATAAGAGACTACTACCAGCAGCTCTATGCCAATAAAATGGACAACTTGGAAGAAATGGACAAATTCTTAGAAAAGTATAACTTTCCAAAACTGAACCAGGAAGAAATAGAAGATCTTAACAGACCATCACAAGCAAGGAAATCAAAACTGTAATCAGAAATCTTCCAGCAAACAAAAGCCCAGGACCTGATGGCTTCACAGCTGAATTCTACCAAAAATTTAGAGAAGAGCTAACACCTATCTTACTCAAACTCTTCCAGAAAATTGCAGAAGAAGGTAAACTTCCAAACTCATTCTATGAGGCCACCATCACCCTAATTCCAAAACCAGACAAAGATGCCACAAAAAAAGAAAACTACAGGCCAATATCACTGATGAACATAGATGCAAAATCCTTAACAAAATTCTAGCAAACAGAATCCAACAACATATTAAAAAAAATCATACACCATGACCAAGTGGGCTTTATCCCAGGAATGCAAGGATTCTTTAATATCCGCAAATCAATCAATGTAATACACCACATTAACAAATTGAAAGATAGAAACCATATGATTATCTCAATAGATGCTGAGAAAGCCTTTGACAAAATTCAACATCCATTGATGATTAAAACTCCCCAGAAAACAGGAATAGAAGGAACATACCTCAACATAATAAAAGCTATATATGACAAACCCACAGCAAGCATCACCCTCAATGGTGAAAAATTGAAAGCATTTCCCCTGAAATCAGGAACAAGACAAGGGTGCCCACTCTCACCACTATTATTCAACATAGTTTTGGAAGTTTTGGCCACAGCAATCAGAGCAGAAAAAGAAGTAAAAAGAATCCAGATAGGAAAAGAAGAAGTGAAACTCTCGCTGTTTGCAGATGACATGATCCTCTACATAGAAAACCCTAAAGACTCTACCAGAAAATTACTAGAGCTAATCAATGAATATAGTAAAGTTGCAGGATATAAAATTAACACACAGAAATCCCTTGCATTCCTATACACTAACAATGAGAAAACAGAAAGAGAAATTAAGGAAACAATACCATTCACCATTGCAACAAAAAGAATAAAATACTTAGGAGTATATCTACCTAAAGAAACAAAAGACCTATACATAGAAAACTATAAAACACTGATGAAAGAAATCAAAGAGGACACAAACAGATGGAGAAACATACCGTGTTCATGGATTGGAAGAATCAATATTGTCAAAATGGCTATACTACCCAAAGCAATCTATAGATTCAATGCAATCCCTATCAAGCTACCAACGGTATTTTTCACAGAACTAGACCAAATAATTTCACAATTTGTATGGAAATACAAAAAACCTCGAATAGCCAAAGTAATCTTGAGAAAGAAGAATGGAACTGGAGGAATCAACCTGCCTGACTTCAGACTCTACTACAAAGCCACAGTCATCAAGACAGTATGGTACTGGCACAAAGACAGAAATATAGATCAATGGAACAGAATAGAAAGCCCAGAGATAAATCCACGAACCTATGGACGCCTTATCTTCGACAAAGGAGGCAAGGATATACAATGGAAAAAAGACAACCTCTTTAACAAGTGGTGCTGGGAAAACTGGTCAACCACTTGTAAAAGAATGAAACTAGAACACTTTCTAACACCATACACAAAAATAAACTCAAAATGGATTAAAGATCTAAATGTGAGACCAGAAACTATAAAACTCCTAGAGGAGAACATAGGCAAAACACTCTCCGACATGAATCAGAGCAGAATCCTCTATGACCCACCTCCCAGAATATTGGAAATAAAAGCAAAAATAAACAAATGGGACCTAATGAAACTTAAAAGCTTTTGCACAACAAAGGAAACTATAAGTAAGGTGAAAAGACAGCCCTAAGATTGGGAGAAAATAATAGCAAATGAAGCAACAGACAAAGGATTAATCTCAAAAATATATAAGCAACTCCTGCAGCTCAATTCCAGAAAAATAAATGACCCAATCAAAAAGTGGGCCAAAGAACTAAACAGACATTTCTCCAAAGAAGACATACAGATGGCTAACAAACACATGAAAAGATGCTCAAAATCACTCATTATCAGAGAAATGCAAATCAAAACCACAATGAGGTACCATTACACGCCAGTCAGGATGGCTGCTATCCAAAAGTCTACAAGCAATAAATGCTGGAGAAGGTGTGGAGAAAAGGGAACCCTCTTATACTGTTGGTGGGAATGCAAACTAGTACAACCACTATGGAGAACAGTGTGGAGATTTCTTACAAAAGTGGAAATAGAACTGCCATATGACCCAGCAATCCCACTCCTGGGCATACACACCGAGGAAACCAGATCTGAAACAGGCACGTGCACCCCAATGTTCATCACAGCACTGTTTATAATAGCCAAGACACGGAAGCAACCTAGATGCCCATCAGCAGACGAATGGATAAAGAAGCTGTGGTACATATACACCATGGAATATTACTCAGCCATTAAAAAGAATTCATTTGAATCAGTTCTAATGAGATGGATGAAACTGGAGCCCATTATACAGAGTGAAGTAAGCCAGAAAGATAAAGAACATTACAGCGTACTAACACATATATATGGAATTTAGAAAGATGGTAATGATAACCCTATATGCAAGACAGAAAATGAGACACAGATGTACAGAACAGACTTTTGGACTCTGTGAGAGAAGGCGAGGGTGGGATGTTTCAAGAGAACAGCATGTATATTATCTAAAGTGAAACAGATCACCAGCCCAGATGGGATGCATGAGACAAGTGCTCGGGCCTGGTGCACTGGGAAGACCCAAAGGAATTGGGTAGAGAGGGAGGTGGGAGGGGCGATTGGGATGGGGAATACATGTAACTCCATGGCTGATTCATGTCAATGTACGACAAAACCCACTGCAATGTTGTGAAGTAATTAGCCTCCACCTAATAAAAATAAATGGAAAAAAAAAAAAGAAAGGAGAAGATAACATTCTGTATCACGTATATACACCACTCGTGTGCTGCTAAGTCTCTTTAGTTGTGTTCAACTCTTTGCAACTCCATGGACTGTAGCCCAGCAGGCTCCTCTGTCCATGGAATTCTCCTGGCAAGAATACTGGAGTGGGCTATGTGCCCTCCTACAGGGGATCTGCCTGATCCAGGAACAAACCCGCATTTCCTACGGCTCCTACACTGCAGGTGGATTTTTTTTTTACCACTGAGCTACTGGGGAAGCCCTCATATATATACTATTATGTATAAGTTAGATAATTAATAAGGACCTACTATATAATGGGTTCAATCCCTGGGTCAAGAAGATCCCCTGGAGGAGAGCATGACAGTGCACTCCAGTATTCTTGCCTGGAGAATCCCATGGACAGAGGAGCCTGGTGGGGTCTCAGAATCAAATACGACTGAGGGACTCACACACACACACACACATACAGCATAGCACAAGGAACTCTACTCAGTGCTCTGTGATGACCTATATGGTAAGAGAATCCACAAAAAGGGGGGACATATGTATATTTACAGCTGATTCACTGCACTGTACATCAAAAACCAACACAGAGCAGTAAAGCAATGATACGTCAATGAAAGTTAAAGTTTAAAGAATATGTTGCTAGACCAACTCCTATGGCTTCTGGCTCTTCCCCTCCAACAATCTCAAGGTGAGGGAATGATCTGTGGGTACTGTTTTAAACCCACCTTCATTGGGTTGTTTCTCTGCAGAGAGGTCTAATTACTCCTGCTGCAAGAAGAACCAACCATGACATTCTCCACGGGATTTCACAGCCTACCTCTCCCCCTCCTGCTCTACCTCTTTTTTTTTTTTTTTTTGCTTTTTATTTTTTTTTCATTTATTTTTATTAGTTGGAGGCTAATTACTTTACAATGTTGTAGTGGTTTTTGCCATACATTGACATGAATCTGCCATGGATTTACATGTGTTCCCCATCCCAATCCCCCCTCCCACCTCCCTCTCCATCCCATCCCTCTGGGTCATCCCAGTGCACCAGCCCTGAGCACTTGTGTCATGCATCCAACCTGGGCTGGCGATCTGTTTCACCCTTGATAGTATACTTGTTTCAATGCTGTTCTCTCTGAACATCCCGCCCTGCTCTACCTCTTATCTGCTATCCCTAAATGACCAGTTGGTGTCTGCTATCCAGAACTCTGATCAGGCTACCTTGTCATTTCCAGTGATTAATTTGATTCAGTTCACTATTTACTGAACACCCACCTACAGAGGGCTAAGTGAGGGCTACAGAGGCACCGTAGTATTTTTATTTGTTGTTTAGTCACTAAATTGTGTCCAACTCGCTGCAACCCCATGGACTGTAGCCCACCAGGCTCCTTTGTCCATGGGATTCTCCAGGCAAGAATACTGGAGTGGGTAGCCATTTCCTTCTCCAGGCGATCTTCCTGATCCAGCAGTTGAACCCATGCTTCCTGTACTTGGCAGACGGATTCTTTACCACTGAGCCACCACAACCCCCGGGGCACCCTAGCCATGGCGGCTTTTCCTGAAACAAGAACAGTCTAGAAGAGTTGGGTGTCTCCTGCACCAGGGAGGGTGTGGCAAGCTCCTCTAATGGCAGCATGGAGGGATGGAGTAATTGTCATGGTAGGACTGACACAGGAAAGATGGATATAAGAGGCAGATAGTAATCTGTGCTTGCAAAGAAGAGAATTCCAGAAGGCAGACGTGAGTGGAGATGGGCGTTCCAGGCAAAAACAGGAAGAGGCCTGGAAGAGGAAGGGTTGAAGGCCAGCTCCATGGGCCCCCAGGAGTGAGGCAGTGAAGCACGGGCTGTGAAGGGTGCCTGGAGGAGGGGGGGGCACCCCAATATCACATGTGTTAGCAAGAGCACTGCCCTACCCAGGTCTCAGAGCACTCACAGGCCTCAGCCAACCATACGTGTCATCTGTGGCCTGTGGCAATTGAAAAAAGTATTAAAATCGACATTAGACAAAATAGAGGGACTTCCTGGTGATCCAGTGGTTAAGACTTCGCTTTCCAATGCCGGGGTGTGGTTTCAATCCCTGGTCGGTGGCTAAGATCCCACAGGCCTCTCAGACAAAAAACCAGAAACATAAAAAATAAAAGAATATATTATTGAATATTACAACAAATTCAATAAAGATTTTTTTTAATGGTCCACATCAAAAAAGATCTTTTTAAAAAATGGATTTTTACAGATAAATGGGAATTTCTAGCTCCTGTTGGGAAAAAATTGGAAAATCTGGTCACGCAGGCTTCCCAAGCTGGCATAAGCACCCTAAATAGTTCTCTAGCAAATGTGTGTGCTCAGTCGTGTCTGACTCTTTGTGACCCCATGGACTATAACCCACCAGTCTCTCTGTCCATGGGATTTTCCAGGCAAGAACACTGGGATGGGTTGCCATTTCTTCCTCCAAGGGATCTTCCCAACTCAGGGATCAAACCCACGTCTCTTGTGTCTCCTGCATTGGCAGGTGGAGTCTTTACCACTGGTGCCACAGGACAAATGACCTCCCATGGATTCAGCACCCAACACCCATCGAATTTGATTCTGGGTCCACTTCACTCATTTATCCCACCTGCCTGGCACCCAGGAATTGAGGTTGTGGCCCCTGCCGGTGGGAGGGTGCTGGGGGAGGGATTTAAGAGTCCCCCGGCCACTTAGTAGCTACTGAGGTTGGGCTTGTTTCCTCATCAGGCTCAGTTTCCTATTCTATCTAGTGGAGCAAATATCACCTACCTCTACTTTGTCACACAGATCAGTTCAGTTCAGTCGCTCAGTCATGTCCGACTCTTTGTGACACCATGAACCGCAGCACTCCAGGCCTCCCTGTCCATCACCAACTCCCGAAGTTTACCCAAACCCATGTCCATCGAGTCAGTGATGCCATCCAGCCATCTCATCCCCTTCTCCTCCTGCCCCCAATCCCTCCCTGCATCAGGGTCTTTTCCAATGAGTCAGCTCTTCGCAGCAGGTGGCCAAAGTATTGGAGTTTCAGCTTCAACATCAGTCCTTCCAATGAACACCCAGGACTGATCTCCTTTAGGATGGACTGGTTGGATCTCCTTGCAGTCCAAGGGACTCTCAGGAGTCTTCTCCAACACCACGGTTCAAAAACATCAATTTTTCGGTGCTCAGCTTTCTTTACAGTCCAACTCTCATATCCATACATGACCACTGGAAAAACCATAGCCTTGACTAGATGGACCTTTGTTGGCAAAGTAATGTCTCTGCTTTTTAATATGCTGTCTGGGTTGGTCATAACTTTCCTTCACACGAATGAAAGGGGACAATTTAATACTTAGCATAGTACTTAGTGCAAAATACATCATTAATAAGCAATGGCTGCTGCCACCATAACTATGACAGGAAAACACTTCCTTCAGGGCCAGGAAGTCCCAGAGTGTTGCTTCCCACGCAAAGATTCGAGGCCCACTGGAATACAGTGTAAAGTGTGACTGACTTGCCCTCCAAGTTACAAACTCCTGACCTGCCGTCACTGCACTTGATCAGCTATGTGTTGCTCTGATGTGTCTTTTCCTCTGGCATTAAAGAAGGAGTGACACTCTCCACACACACACACAGGTATGTTAGTGAAAGGATTGCTGTTGTTCAGTTGCTAAGTCGTGTTCAACCCTTTGCAACCCCATGGACTGCAGCACGCAGAGGACGCCAGAACATGAGGCCCCCAGGTCAGTAAGTGTCCAATTTGCTACTGGGGAAGAGCAGAGAGATAGCTCCAGAAAGAATGAAGCAGCTGGGTCAAAGTGGAAATGACGCTCAGTTGTGGATGAGTCTGGTGGTGAAAGTAAAGCCTGATGCTGTAAAGAGCAATATTGCATAGGAACCTGGAAGAGTTAGGTCCATGAATCAAGGTAAATTGGATGTGGTCAATGCAAAAATTCACATACTCAAACTAAACCAGCTTGGAACTTCCCTGGTGGTCCAGTGGCTAAGACTCTGCTCTCCCAATGCAGAAAGCCCAGGTTCAAAGCTGGTCAGGGAACTAGATCCCAAAAGCCAAAACTAAAGATCCCATGTGAGGCAACTAAGACCTAGTGCAACCAAATAAATAAATAAATTCTTTTTAAAAACAACAACAAGAAGTTAAACCAGCTTGTTTGCTTTTATCCTAAAGATAGTGAAAGTGTTAGTCAGTCAGTGTGTCTGACTCTCTGCAAACCCATGGACTGTAGCCCACCAGGCTCCTCTGTCCATGGAATTCTCCAGGAAAGAATACTGGAGTGGGTTGGCCATTCCTTTCTCCAGGGGATCTTCCCAACCCAGAGATCAAATCCAGGTCTCCCGCATTGTGGGCAGATTCTTTATAGTCTGAATCACCCAGGAAGCCCTGCTTTCATCCTATCTTACCACAATTTTTCTTTCATACAACCAGTTCAAAAATACCCAAGCCATCACTACACCACACACATCCACAAAAGCCAAATCTGATTACAAATCCAAAGAAATTAGCCTCCCACATGTGGGTGGCACAGCTTTTAACATCTCTTAGCCTGGATAGGAGTGTGAGACTGTTGGAATATTCACCCTAAGGCTGTCAGACAGCAGCTGAAACCCAGAAGATCAGCTGACTCTACCCAGGACTGAGCCATTTTTCCTGAGCATGAATTAAACAAATGGCAGTCCCATAAGTGCTTTTCCAGCATCACCCCAGGAACACCTTCAACGCTATAATTTTGCTAAGTGAAGTGACTAGAGTTTTGTGCTCAAGCATCAAACAAGAAGCACTGCACACCTCATGTGCCCAAATGGGCCACTGAATGGCCAGAGCACTCCAGAACAAAGTCCCCTTGAAAGGACCAACTTATCTAAAAGAGTAGACAGTACAGAGGACGTGTATATTCTCATATAATAAAATGGCACCCACTCCAGTATTCTCACCTGGGAAGTCCCATGGACAGAAGAGCCTGGCAGGCTACAGTCCAAGGGGTCACAAAGAGTTGGACATGACTGGGTGACTAAGCACACACACATACAATAGCAGACATGTATGTTATTTTATCTTTAAACACAAGAAAGAGATGATGCGTGTGGCTGTGGGCCACTCTTTCTTAGAACTCTTAAGACTGATGTCCTGTCAAACTACCTTAGGAAAAAGCAGATAATCAAAGACTTAGAACTTAGCATGTAGGAGAACTTCCCTTGTGGTCCAGTGGTTAAGACGTCACATTCCAAAGCAGGGGGTGAGAGTCTGGTCCCTGGTCAAGGAGCTAAGACTCCACATGCCTTGTGGCCACAAAACCAAAACATAAAACAGAAGAAATATTGTAACAAATTCAATAAAGATTTTTAAATGGTCCACATTTTAAAAAAATCTTTAAAAATAAAAAATAGAAAAAAAGAACATCGCATGTAGGGCTGGGGGACCAAGACCTTGTTCACATACAAGAAACATAAGAGACAACTAGGAACGTTTCTTTAAAAGAAGATTGCTTTTATAAACTCGATCATTACTCTCTTTAAAGAAGGACAGTCATTAATTTACTTGCATTTTACCAGAACGAGAGTCCTCAGGGGTCATTTGTCAACTTTTGCTGCCCAGCATCCATGCACCGTGGGGCTTCCCAGGTGGTACTAGTGGTAAAGAACCCAGCTGCCAATCCAGGAGACTCAAGAGATGCACGTTCAAGCCCTGGGTCGGGAAGATCCCCTGGAGTAGGAAATGGCAACCCACTCCAGTATCCTCCCTGGTAAATTCCATGGACAGAGGAGCCTGGTGGCTACGTCTATGCAGTCTCAAAGAGTCCGACACAGCTGGGCAACTAAGCAGACATCCACCCACTCCGCTCCCACCTTCCCTCTGAAGAGCACTCCCGCACATTCTCAAAGGGAGCCTGTCACTCCAGCTCTGCAGATGCGCTCAGACCCAAGCCAAGTACTTGCCTTGGTGACTGGGCTCAGGGTCCACAGCCCAGTCAGAATGATGAGTTACACAGTTTACGGGGAAGAAATATGTTATCTACAGTGGACTTGAGTGAAGACATAAGCTGTGGGGCTACTGCAGGTACCTTTTTTTCTTTTAATATCAGAGCATTTTGTTTATTTTTAGTCACAAAGCATGTGGGATCCTGGTTCCCCAACCAGGAATTGAGCCTGCACCCCCTGTGTTGAAAGCACAGAATCTCAACCACTGGGCCCTCAGGGAAGTCCCTGCAGGCATCTTTTGACTGTCAGGGTGAGGTGTTTGATAGTGATGTCAAAAAGAGCAACAGGAAGGTGATGGGAGAAAGAGAAACCATACACTTCAAGCCATCTACCCAAGACAACTCCATTACATGGCAGTCCCATAAGTGCTTTTCCAGCATCACCCCAGGATGATTCCCATTTTGGTGAAGGCTGCTGGACTTGGATTTCTCTCATGGGTAACAGAAAGGGTCTAACTGTTCATGTACATGGAAAGGCAGATCTAGGAAAGGATTGACATTTTGAGATGCTGTTAAGCCATAGGGCTTCACAGGAAAACACAATCGGTGTTCCCCTAAAACTCCAGCAGGGCCAAAACCTACCCTCTCGCCAAAATCTCTTTTGGCGAGAGTAAATGCACTACGGCAATCCTTAGCCATAGCAGGTCTCGAAATGGAGGGGGAGCAAGGATTAAACAGAAAAGAGCTCTAGCTGGGGAAGAAACACAGAGGAAACCAAAGAAAACAAGAGTTGGAGGGAAATTAATGAGGAGAGAGAAATTAAGGGGAGAAAGCGAGTTAATGGCATCTCTCAGTGAGGTATGGTCCAAGGAATGGGGCTTACTGAAAACCCTAAAGGCACTCTTTTTAATTCTTATCTGCACACTGTGTATTTTTAGTGTTTTAAGGCTCTGGATATGTGGCCTTATTCTACCTGCCATTACCAGCAAAAGGCAGTTCAAATATTTTCCTCAGGGAAAGTGAAGCCTATTTATCAGGAAAACAAAAATTAAAAAACTTTGTAAATCTATTTGGGGATAAAATAAGAGGCTTGTATACACTTGTTCCAAATATAGCTTAAAAATACTACAGCTTTCAACTGAGGATTGCAGGGTAACAGGACAGCTTTTCAAACTGTGTTCTCGTGTAATTAAATATTTTGTCTGAAGAAAGCTGCCACCTTAGATGACTGAACTCATCAAATCATTGCCACCAAACATCCTGGAGGCTGGAGCCAAGATAGGGTGGCAGACCTGTCTCTCCTCTTGGGTCTCCAGTGGCAAACATCACTTTGCATGCTTTTTGGCTGAAGAAGAATTTTGTGTTGTTTGTCTTGATTGAAATGTGGGTACCAAGGGAGATAAAGAACAGTGGAAGGCAGGTGGGTGATGGACACTATGCCTGTCTCCCCCGAAGACTCTGGACCCAAGCAGGCTGCTTTGGGGCTGGGAGCCAGCTGGGGTCGTGTGGTCATGAATACTGCCACCCACAACAGCCATCAGATCTACCATGACGGCTGACACCAGCACTCCCGAGAAGGTGAGAAGCAGTAGAAGTGACGAAAGAACACCTTGAAAGGCTGGCACATGCCAGAATCCCACCTGAAGGCAGACTGCAGGGACAAGGACAGACTTTGTTCCAGGTACACTGGAGGCTCACCTTGCATTTCCCATGCATACCTGGTAAGGAAACTTTGACCTTAGGAAGGAACACCGCATGCTAGAAACTAGGAATGGAGCTCCTGTAACTGCCTTCACACTCTCCAGGCACGAAGTCTAAGGCATTTCAGTGACACCACAAAAGTCTTCCATAAATTTTCAAAAAGGCATACAACCCTAGAGAAATGTACATGAAAAATGTACTCTCTCACTCAGAGCAAGCCACTGATTATCCTCAAAGAATCCTGAAGTCCAGGATGAAAGACGAATTCAATCCACAACTGAGAAGACTTATAGCTTGCCTAATGTCACCATTAATCCACATATGCTTTGGATGAGCAAGTGAATTCCATATCAACGTAATGAATACAATTAAGAAAGTTACTCAACGCACTCAGAAGGAGAACAGAAAAGAGGTTTAGATCATCTACCAGCAAAAGAGTTTGCCTTATCCATACAGATGAAAACTAACCATTTCTCTAGTTCATTCCTTGAGAGGGATTTCATAATGCATCCTCAAACTGCATCAGTGCCTTTCCCATAATCATTTACACAGGATTCCTCTCTATTCATACCAACATGTTATATTTATTTTTGGAAGTGGCTACTATGAAGGTGGTTCCACTTATTTTTGATTATTCTACAATATCTGGTTTTCTTTTTCTTTCACATGAAACCCACATGCTTTCAGGCCCACAGATGGATTAACACATTCATTTGACACCAGGATCCTCACTTCATTTACAGTCAGAGTAAGCTGCATGGAAGTTGCTGGGGGCAGCAACACAACGCCTCCCCGACCTGAAAACAAGCCCTACTCACCCAGCATGAGAGAAGCTTTCATAGTTTGATGGCTGATGCTCGAAACGGCCTTCTTTCTGATTTCCAGACTTTAAATAACAGGATTTAATCTCCCCTGCAAAAGTTCAGCAAAGAATGTTACACAACTTATATGATCATTTCTGTGGATACTTTTTTCAAGTTAGAGGGAACTAATTTTGGATGATTTTAATAACAGTTGTTGGTAATCTAAGTCCATTCTTTATATTTCTCCATAGAAGGTATAACTTAACTAGGAAAAGCTGAGGCATCTCTCTAATAATATTAGACAAGTTGGACTCAGTTACTTTTTTTTCATTGAAGTATAGTTGATTTACAATGCTGTGTTAGTTTCAGGTGTACGCAAAGTGATTCCATTATACACACATCTACACATTCTTTTTCATGTTCTTTTCCATTATAGGTTATTACAGGATATTAAATATAGTTCCCAATGCTATATAGTGGGTCCTTGTTGTTTATTTATTTTACATATATAATATATATAATAATATATATTATAACATAATATATAATGTTTATATATTATATAATAAATATATTTATATATAATAAATGTATATAATCATATAAATATAATTTTATATAATTATATATAATACAATATTTTATATATAACTTATTATATATATATAATATATATAATATTATATCTGTTAGTTCCAAATTCCTGGTATAACCCTCCCTGCTATTTCCCCTTCGGTAAGCATAAATTTGTTTTCTACCTCTGTGAGACTGTTTCTGTTTTCTAAATATGATCACTTTAATCTATTTTTTTAGATCCCACATTAAGTGATATCACATGACTCAGTTCCTTATCACTTAATTGCTTTTCATCGATTAAATTGCACCATCTCTAATCTTCTTCTAATACATTCTTTTCAATGCGTTTTTTGGTATATTCTCTTCATGTGTCAGGATGATCTGAGCATGCTGTAACTGGGGTTTTGTTTTGTTTTGTTTTTTGGTATCATGCACAAAAAGAGGCTTATTAAATGTATGGTTTTGATAGGTGGGCCACATGGGGCCATCCCTACCTTTGAATTTGAAGATAAGCACTGGCATAGCTGCTGACTGGGGTGTCAGCCTGGTAATGAGGGAAAGCAAGAGATGGAATTAATTTGCAGCGTTAAATTAGCCTGCTAAAGTGGTTCAGGGTATTGAGGTGTGAAAATCAGTTCACTTTGTAAATGTAAACGGTCTCTCCCCAGAAGAGGTTTTAACTACTTTCTTCAGGTGACAGGGGAGCATAATTAACCTTGTCTGTTATGAGTAGTTGCAATGCATTACACAGTGCTTGACCTCAACTTGAAGGCTGTCCCACCATAAAAAGCACAGACAGTGACAACCATGGCCCCTCTGGAGGCTTGGACAAAAGTGATAACATTGTTCTTTATAACATAAAAGTCTCTGTATTTCTACAGATGCAAAAGCACTTCGAACTATAAATTACTGAACTATAGAGAGATGGTAACACATAATTTATTACCCAAACCAGGATCTATTTGAAAGTAGAATGTGCATGCAAGGGTGTGAAGTCACTTCAATCATGTTGGACCCTATGGACCGTGGCCCACCAGGCTCCTCTGTCCATTGGATTTCCCAGGCAAGAATACTGGAGTGGGTTGCCAGGCCCTCCTCTAGGGGATCTTCCCAACCCAGGGATCAAAACCACATCTCCTGTATTGGCAGGCAGGTTCTTAACCACTAGCACCATCTGGGAAGCCCTTGTGAGTAGAATAACCAAGTATTAACTGATCTATAAAAAATTTAACCCAAGACTCATCCTAGAAAAACTAAGATCTATATTTCTTAATCAAAGGAACCTTGAACTTGCCACTTAATGGTTTTTTCTTTCTTTCTCCCTTCCTTCCTCTCTTCTTTAATTACTTTTAATCTTTTTGTAGCAAGGCATTAAAAATATATCAAAGTCAGATTTCAACATATACCCAATAAATATTTATTAGGTGCTGGACATTACCTTCCTGAAATTTACAATTGTGAAAATGGGGAGAATGTCAGTAATCAAATTATTATAAGGCAATAAACACTGGGCTTCCTCGGTGGTTCAACAGTAAAGAATCTGCCTGCAAGGCAGGAGACTCAGGAGATGTGGGTTTGATCCCTGGGTAGGGAAGATCCCCTGGAGTAGGAAATGGCAACCCACTCTAGTATTCTTGCCTGGAAAATCCATGAACAAAGGAGCCTGGCCAGCTACAGTCCATGGGGTCACAAAGAGTTGGATACAATCAAAGCAACTGAGCACTCAATAAACAACTAGAAGCTGTAATAGTCTCAAAGAAGGAAATGGATAGGGTGTTGAGAGAGCAAAAACACAGATGACATTTATTAAGCCTGGGAAATCCAGGAAAAGTTTTCCTTAAGAATATTCTTTAGAATTGAGATCTGAAGGATAAAAGGCATAATGCAGGCATAGGCATATACCTTTGCATGGTATATGCAAAGGCCCTGACGCAGAGGGCGCACAGCCTGTTCTAAGAACTTTAAATGGACCAGTCAGCACTAAGCCTTCCTGTTCCAAAGTCTAATACAGGTATCTCCTGCTTTTCAAAAGTTCGCTTTATGCCATTTCACTTTTTTACTAAAGACTGACCTTAGTACCTATTTTGCTAACTGAAAGAAATCCAGAAATGAGTTCTGCTTCTAAAAGGCTAAAAGTAAAAACAGCATTCTGTCTTCGTTCTGCAGTGAGCTATAGAGCCAGCTCACACCCTAAGCAGTAAGAGTAGCATCACCAGGCTCCCACCAAGCATCTCAGCATCAAGCCATCATGGCTTTGAATTGGGAGCATCATTTCATGCATCCCTGGGTAACTGCTTCTTCACTTTATGCCAACAATCCCCAACCTTTCAGCCACCAGGGGCCAGTTTCGCGGAAGACAATTCTTCCATGGACTGGGTAGGGTGTGGTTTCAGGATGATTCAAGTGCATTACATTTATTGTGTACTTTATTTCTGTTCTTATTACGTCAGCTCCACCTCAGGTCATCAGGCATTAGATCCCAGAGGCTGAGGACTTTACATCATTTTAGTTTAGGAAAGGTCTCATAGGACCCTTCTACTTTCAAGATGGCTGGTAAACGTGTCCTCAGGCTGAGACCACACGAGACTTGAGAAAGCTGCCAGCTTCCGCCCTCCACCTCATGAGTAAAGAGCCCTGAAGACTTACCATGTTCATCGATGAAGACATGCATCGCATCCACGGACATCTCATCTTGCACCGATGTTTCAGGCCCACTGATGACTTGCAGCACAGAACTGTCTTGCTGGGAAGTGACCCTGTAGATTATTTGCCTTTGCCTATTGCCCTGGAAACTTAACATATATAAAGGTTTCAAAAATGATGTGGAACATCTCCTTATCCTTAACAAAGAATTAAAAGAAGTAGCCAGTGAATGAGACTGTACCAGCACCAAGTTATATGAGTAAGTTATCCTTACAGGGTTGGGATCTTGGCAGGTTCAGTGAGCCCAGGGCTGGTACTGGTGTGGTCTTGACTTTGCACGTCTGGTTTTCCTTGTTTGGCAATGGGTCCACTGGGTTTCTCACTTTCCAGGATTTCTTCCTTTTTCTCCTGGGAGCAGTTATCTGAAAAACATTGCTTTATGTATTAACATAATACTTAGTAAGAAATTAAGGTGGAAATTTGCGGAAATAAGTTACCAAACTGAAGTAAGAATAAATAGAAACATGTAAATAGCTCCTATGAGGACTCCCCTGGTGGTCCAATGGTTAAGACTTCACCTTCCAATGCAGGGGACGTGGGTTTGATCCCTGGTCAGGGAACTAAAATACCACATGTTGCAGAGCAACTAAGTCTGCACGCCACAGCGAGAGAAGCCCATGTGCCGCAACTACTGAAATACATGGCTAAAGACACACATCAAAGGCCATTTTCAAGGTCACAATGTCTTCTGTATTCTTATGACCAAAGATGCCAATAGCTATGTTCTTCTGCATAAATGTTCGCCCGAGAGAAGAACATGATTGTGTGGTTTGAACATACAGGCTCTTTCAAGGAATGACATTCAGAAAGCCCACCAAGATCTGCCTTAAAAAGTAAAAGATGCTAGCTTCCCTGGGGTCTGAATCCCATCACCATGTGTAAAACAAAGTTTTTCATCCTTAGACTTGAAGTAACTAGAGAAACATTGCTGGCTTCCATGTGAGTCCTGAAGAAAAATATTCCCAGTGCATCTGTGAAACAATTAGAATTGCTTTGGTACAAAAATGTTTGCATTTCATTTGACAGCTTGTCAAGATAGAAGTTTTCACAGCTTTCAAGAATCACATCTGTGAAAAAGTGTTATCATAACAAATAGCTTTAGCCAGTGATCATGTCGCATAAAAACTGCAGGGAGGCATGTTTAGACAGCTCTACATGCTAACACTACATGTATGTGGACTCATTCATTCATGTTGCTTTTAATACATTAGTCTCTCCTTCTCTTAAATGGGCACATAACAAATGCCAACCTATGGGCTACTTTGGGGCTTCTCTGATGGCTTGGTGGTAAAGAACCCTCCTGCCAAGACAGGAGATGCAGGTTCAGTCCCTGGGTGGGAGGATCTCTTGGAGAAGGAAATGGCAACCCACTCCAGTATTCCTGCCTGGGAAATCTCATGGGCAGAGGAGCCTGGCAGACTACAGTCCATGGGGTCGCAAAAGAGTTGGACATGACTTGGTGACAGACAACAACAACAATGGGCTACTTTTCTCCTTTTCCCTTTAAAAATACACATGTAAAGGAATTTTCTGTCTAAAAATAGCACAAGTGAATGGCATATAATTTAAAACTAGAGAAAAGGGGAAAAGTCTTAAATTACTCCTAACCCCACCATGCTGATTCAGGAGCCAATATGATAGATATCACACTGGAAATTTCTTTTAGACATTTTTTTCTCCAAAAATGAAGTCATAATTTAGATATTGTTTTATAACTGTTCTATTTTTCTTAAATTATTACAAATATTTAATGATATATTCTTCTACATCATCCAAAAATGGAAGTTATCTTACATTAATACAGTATAACTTACTAAACTAAATAGAAAAGTTATAAAACAGATGTTTTTGGTGTTGGGTTTTTTTGGATACGCTACAGGCATGTGGGATCTCAGTTCTTTGACCAGGGATCAAACCCATGTCCCCTGTAGTGGAAGCATGGAATCTTAAACAGTGGACCACCAGGGAAGTCCCCAAAAACAGATGTTGTTTTATAACTGTTCTACTTATCTTAAAGTACTATAAATATTTAATGACATGAGATATTCTTCTACATTATTCCCAAATGGAAGCTAAATAGTATTACATTAACATAGTATAATTTAATAAACTAGACTCCTATTCTTATAAATTTAGTGTTTCCATTTTTCTATACCGCAGATATTAATAATCCTTCAATAATCATCTCCACATGCATTCATGATTATTTTCTTAGAAAGTCTAGGAGAAATTGAATATACAAATAGACAATAGCCATGTAATATATATACAAATAGAACTCTGACCCACAATCTACAGAACCAGCTCAGAAAAATAATCCATTAACTACAGTAACCAGCCCAGGAAACTAACATACTATGTACAAGTCACACTTGTCAGAAGTCAGACCACTATTTCTAGCAAACAACTCAGGAAGCCAAATAATAACTCCTGCAACAACCAGCCCAAAATGGACAGGAATTGATTAATAACTAAGAGCTTCCCTAATTTTTATCCCTGCTTCCAACTGCAGAAATCCAACCAATCAGAGAAAGTCAAATATGCTCTTTTAACCAATCATGTTTTTGCCTTTTCATACCATTCATGAGGTTCTTCAGGCAAGAATACTGGAGTGGGTTGCCATTTTCTTTCCCACGATAAAGGACAGAAATGGTAAGGGCCTAACAAACAGAAGAGATTAAGAAGAGGTGGCAAGAACACACAGAACTATACAAGAAATGTATACGTGAAACTATACAAGAAAGGTCTCAATGACCCAGATAACCATGATGATGCAGTCACTCATCTAGAACCAGACACCCCGAAGTGTGAAGTCAAGTGGGCCTTAGGAAGCATACATGAACAAAGCTAGTGGAGATGATGGAATTCCAGCTAAACTGTTTAAAATCCTAAAAGATGATGATGTGAAAATGCTGCACTTGATTTGGCAGCAAATTTGGAAACTCAGCAATGGCCACAGGACTGGTAAAGGTCAGTTTTCATTCCTATCACAAAGAAAGGCAATGCCAAAGAATGTTCAAACTATCATATAATTGTGCTCATTTCACATGCTAGCATGGTTATGCTCAAAATCTTCAAGCTGGGCTTCAGCAGTATGTGAACTGAGAACTTTCAGATGTAAAGCTGGGTTTCAAAGTGGCAGAGGAGCCAGAGATCAAATTGCAAACCTTTGTTGGATTATGGAGAAAGCAAGGGAATTAAAAAAAAAAAAAATCTGCTTCTGCTTCATTGACTACACTAAAGCCTTTGACTGTGTGGATTACAATAAACTGGAAAATTCTTAAAGAGATAGGACCACCAGACCACCTTACCTGTCTCCTGAGAAACCTCAAGCAGGTCAAGAAGCAACAGTTAGAACTGGACATGGAACAAGTGGTGGATAATTGAGAAAGGAGTACAATAAGGCTGTATATTGTCACCCTGCTTATTTAACTTATATGCATAGTACATCATGCAAAAGGCCAGGTTGGAGGAATCACAAGCTGGAATCAAGATTGCCAAGAGAAATATCAACAACCTCAGATACGCAGATGATACCACTATATGGCAGAAAGTGAAGAGGAACTAAAGAACCTCCTGATAAGGCTGAAACGGAGAGTGAAAAAACTGGCTTGAAACTCAACATTCAAAAAACTAAGATCATCACTTAGTTGGGATCATCTACTTGTCCCATCACTTCATGGCTCCAAAATCACTGTAGATGGTGACTGTAGCCATGAAATTGAAAGACACTTGCTTCTTGGAAGGAAAGCTATGACAAATCTAGACAGCATATTAAAAAGCAGAGACCTCACTTTGCCAAAAAACGTCCGTATAGTCAAAGCTGTTTTTTCCAGTAGCCATCTATGGATGTGAGAGTTGGGCCATTAAGAAGGCTGAGCATTGAAGAATAGATGCATTCAAATTGTGGTGTTGGAGAAGACTCTTGAGAGTCCCTTGGACTGCAAAGAGATCAAACCAGTCAATCCTAAAGGAAATCAATCCTGAATACTTATTGGAAGGACTGATGCTAAAGCTGAAGCTCCAAGACTTTGGCCACCTGATGCGAAGAGCCAATTCATTGGAAGAGATCCTGATGCTGGGAATGATTGACAGCAAGAGGAGAAGAGGGCAGCAGGGGATGAGGTGGTTAGATAGCATCACTAGCTCAATGGACAAGAATTTGAGCAAACTCCAGGAGATAGTGAAGGACAGAGGAGCCTAGCATGCTGCAGTCCATGGGGTCACAAGGAGGTGGACAGGACCTAGTCAATTACAATAATAAACCAATCACATCAATTGCTATAATCTCGCCTCCAGCTTCCCCAGGCCAATAACTTCCAACCACACCTGGAATCTTCCTTTTTTCCACTACAAAGCTTTCTTCTCTGCCTGCCTCAGAGTTTCTGCCAGAATGCTGGTGGTTGCATCTTTTGTAGCAAGCTCTAAATAATAGCCTTACTTTTTCTCAGTTGAGCGGTTTTTGTTTATTTCCACAAAATAAAATAAAGCTGTATCAAAACAAAACGGAAACATGGTTTTAAAGTCTGTTGGTAAGTATGCGGGTTTCTATAGCCTCAAATTCTAGAATATCCCCAAGATCTAAAGATAATCCTAAAGGCCTTTGTGGAGGCAACCTGGGTTGGAAATAAGAGTACCATAAAGAGCACCAGATAACTACATATAAAAGAAAGAGATTAGACCATTTCCTCACACCAGATACTAAAAGTAAACTCAAAATGGGTTAAAGACCTAAATATAACATCAGAAACCAAAAATCTCCTAGAATAAAACATAGGCAAAGAGCTCTTTGACATAAATTGAAGTATTACTGTTTGCATCTGTTTCCTAAGGCAAAGAAAACAAAAGCAAAAATTTAAAAAATGGGACATAATTAAATTTAAAAGCTTTTGTACAACAAAGAAAACCATCATCAAAATAAGCAGACAATCTAATGACTGGGAGAAAATACTTGCAAATGATATGACAGACAAGGAGTTAATATCAAAATATATGAACAGCTCATACAAATCAATAACAAAAAACAATCAACCTGATTCAAAAATGAGCAAAAGATCTGAATAGACATTTTTCCAAAAAAGACATACAGATGGCCAACAGGCACATGAAGATGGCCAACATCACTAATCACTGGAGAAATGCAAATCAAAACCACAATGAGATATCACCTCACATCTGTCAGAATGGCCATCATCACAAAGTCTACAAATAAGAAATGTTGGTGAGGATGTAGAAAAAAAGGGATGTTGGTAGGAATGCAAACTGGTACAGCCACTATGGATTATGGAAGTTTGTCAAAAAACTGAAAATAGAACCCACATATGACCTAGTAATCCTATTCCTGGGTATTTATCTGAAGAAAACAAGCACACTAATTCAAATGATACATGCACCCCAATGTTCAAAGCAGTATTATCTACAGTAGCCAAGATACATAAGCAGTCTATGTGTCCATCAACAGATGAATGGATAAAAAAGATGTAGTATAAGTATTTACAATGGAATATTACTCAACCATAAAATAGAATGAAATTTTGCTGTCTGCAACAACATGGACTTGGAATTATTATGCTTAGTGAAGTAAGTTGAGAGAGACAAATACAGTAGGTTATCACAGATACATGTAATCTAAAAAATAAAACAAACTAGTGAATATGACAAACAGAAATAACACAGATGTAGAGAGCAAACTAGTGATTATCAGTGGGGAGAGAGAAGGGAAAGAGGTAAGACAGGAATAAAGAATTAAGAGGTACAAACGACCATATTTAAAATAAATAAGCTACAAGGATATATTGTACAGCACAGGAAATATAGCTAATATTTTATAACTTTAAATAAAATACAATCTTTAAAAATTGAGAATCATTGCTATATAATCCTGAAAAACATATAGGATTGTGTTGATATTGATCCTATAAAACACATATAGGATTGCACATCAACTGTATTTTAATAAAAAAAAAAAAGGGAGGAGAATAAATCACAGGACAATAAGAAGAGCAAACGCTTGGTAGTTTTTAAAAAATAAATTAAGAAAAAACCTCTGACCCTTCCTGGAATAGACATATAATCCACTCCAACTTCCCCCTCCCTGTTGTAGGTACAACTGCTGCTGCTGCTAAGTCACTGCTGTCGTGTCCGACTCTGTGCGACCCCACAGACGGCAGCCCACCAGGCTCCCCCGCCCCTGGGATTCTCCAGGCAAGAACACTGGAGTGGGTTGCCATTTCTTTCTCCAATCCTGTTGTACCTACAAGTTCCCAATAGCCAAACCTGTTCCTGTCCCAACAACCAAGCCTGATTCTTTCCAAAGAAAACCTCATAGCATCCACATCTCTTTCCAACTCAACCCTGTTCTGATTAAATATGGCTGGCTGAAAAGTTTAAGAGCAGAAACTTTAGACAGACGAAATAAATCTCACATAATAGCCAGAGGGGAAACTCAGAACAGATGGCTGAAATTGATCAAGTAATAAGACTTTTAACATATTTCCCTAATTGAATCATCACAGTACATCTGTAACATATTATTATTCCTGCTTTACTGAAGAAACTGCAGCTCAGAAGGATATGGTGAATGGCCCAAGCTCATGCAGCTGGCACCGCAAAACCAAAATTTGGCCCTGGGCTGTCAGGTTCCAAAGCCAGGGATCTGTCCACCCCACTCACAGCTCCCCAGGAAGATACACATCGTCTGGCTCAGCACTATCCAATACAGTAGCCCGTAGCCACATGTGGGGCTATTTAAATAAAGTAAAATTCAATCAAATTAAAAACCGCATTTCTGCACAATCCCCATTTCAAGTATTTAATAGCTGCAAGTGGCCAGTAGCCACTGGTGGTGGCAGATACAGGACACTTCCATCACTGAAGAAGGTTCCACCAGACAACGCTAGTCAAGATCCATGAATCTTTACATTAACTGGGGGGTAAGCAATCCAAAGCTCATATCAGAAAGATGTCTAGTATCTCAGAGTAACCAATGCTTTCTCGTACTGCACATGTTTGTTAAGAAGTTTACCTTTCCTGTCCATGTTACTTTATACACAAATCCTGGATACATAGATGTAGTAAAAAGGTGAATACATTCAGTTCACATAATTTAAATATTCAAATATTGATGAAATTTTGTGCAAGAGTGGACTGATCCACTAGCAGGACAAGCCTTTTGAAGAGCACCAGAAAGACAAAAGGAACAAGAACAAACTGCTGGGAGCTACCACTGTGGAGCCAAAGGGACCTCTGACTGTCCCAGAGAACGGCCAATAATAAAGGGGCAATCCTAGAATGAAGAAATGCTACAGACCCATGAACCACAACTTCCTGCAAGCAATCCTACTGTATAGATATGCTCTCAGAGATCTATAAAGAAATGATGTACTCAAAAATCAGAGAAATGTGGACATTTAAAGTTAAAAGACTATAGGGACTTCCCTGGCAGTCCAGTGTTAGGACTCGTCACTTCCACCGCAGGGGGCCTGGCTCAGATCCCTTCTCAGGGAACTAAGATCCTGCATATCATGCAATTCAGCCAAAAAAAAGAAAAAGAACATAAAGAAAGACTTTGCAGAAACTTTAGTCCAGTAACATCCCTTGCCAGGGAAGAAACTGAGCTCAGAGATATTAAGTAACCTGAAAACGAGTGAATCTTATATTCATGCAGGAAATACAGTTTTATTATTTATGAGTGTTGACTCTGGAGCAACACCGAGATCAAAGCTCAGCTCCAGACTTACTAGACTAACTTGGAAAACTTAGAGAAAACCACCTTTCCAGAAGGAATGATAAAAGAACCCATAACACAAGGTTATATGAGGAGCAAATGAGTGAAGCTGTATATAATTCACTCCATTATACAGTAACTGTATAATTTATTGTTCAAGCTGGGAACACTTTTGTGAGAGAGAGGTGGTGCTATTAATAATTATGTTGGCAAAACACGTGTTAACAAGGACCTCGTCGAACAAACCACCACAGATGATCACCCTCGTTAATATCTATAAAGGGTTTAGGACAGTGCCTGGCATAAATTGGGCTTCCCTGGTGGTTCACATCAGGAGACCAGGATTTGATCCCTGGGTCAGGAAGATCCCCTGGAGAAGGAAATCGCAACCCACTCCAGTCTTCTTGCCGGGAGAACCCCATGGACAGAGGAGCCTGGCAGACTACAGTCCAAGGGGTTGCAAAGAATCAGACACGGCTGAGCAACTAACACTTTCACTGGCATATATTAAGGGCCGTGTGTTATAATTATGTTTACAACTTGGGATAGTTAGGAAATTCAGCATACAGGACTGTATAACAGAATTCAACAGAAAAGTGGATTCCTTAATTTGCTTTACAATCTCTTTCCCAGAATGCATCTATTTTATAATGGAAGAGACATCCATTGAAGGCTCTCATCACCATGGTAACATATAATTGCTTATTTCATTAGAAATAAATATTCCTGCCTTCTAGGGAAGCCAAATCTTCATTACTATGCCTAAAATTTCCTGGAGGAGAGAGCCAGTTTTAATCTATGTTCATCACACAGCTTGGCTTTGGCACACTCAGCAAATATCAGTGAGGAGCCAAACAGCCAACAATTACACAATAGCTGTCCTGCTGTTTGCAAAATCTAATCACAGAAAGCCAATGACAAAGAGAGACACTGCCTTCTCTGCATCAGCAGGACAGAAGAGATGTGGGATCCTACCTGCAGGAAGCCTGCTGTCTTTGCTCTGCTCTGTTGGCTCATTCCTTTGGTTACACACCACCACCTTGGAAGTATTAATCGATTCTAACAAGGAGACAAATTCCAGGAAGTTGGATTCATTTGGTACTTGTCCTTCCTTGGCCTCTAAGTCAGATTTGGAAGTCGGCATTGTTTGCTCTTTATCATTAATAATTTCTGCAGAACTTTTGCTCAAGAAGACATCCGTCCCACTGTCTACGCTGAGGACCCGGGCATGTCTCTTCTCCTGGCTGGTTCTACAAGATGATGGACCAAGGTTGGCCTGGGCTTCCGTTCCCACCTCAGACTCAGAGATCATGTGAGGTGTAGGTGGGGGGGTTGCACAGTGGTCTCCTGAGGAAGGACTGCGGTCCTGGGTGGCACTGCCCCCCTCCCCAGATTCATAGCCAGAACACGGGTTGGAGGATGCCTCCACCATCAGTCTCTCTGGCGTCCTGCCACTTCCATTGCTTTCGGGACACACCATGCCTCCTGCATCCTCAGACAGCTGGAGGGTGATGACGGGAATTCTCATCTGCTCCACATTTGGGGGACCGGCCGCCCCTGGGGGAGCTGGCTCAGCATCAGCCTGGAAGCCAGATGGCTGAGTACCAACCGCCTTGAGATGGAGCGAGCTTTCCAAGTCTGTCATGGAGTTGGGAGTACTGCTCATGGTGATGACAATCCTAATGGGTTCGTGCAGACTCAGCGGGTCACCAGGCTGAGAAGTATCTATCAGAGTGACGGCGACCTCACTATCTGAGTCGCCCACGTCCTGGTTCAAGGTCGAGTCCACCTGCTGGGAAACTGGCTCCTGCCCAGGTCTGGCGATGACGGTGTTACACTGAGGGCAGCTGCTGCTCAGGCTGTCCTGAGGCGACTTGCTCTGCAGCTTGTCCCTGATGGAGGCATAATTACCAGGTTCTGGAATCAAGACAGAATTCTCACTCCCCCAAGGTTGGACAGAAACGCCCGTCTCCAGTAAGTCGTACTGAGACAAAGACAGGTAGGGCGACTTCTTTATGGCTTCTTTGTCCACCAAGCCACCCTCGGATCTGTGGTGGAAGGGGGGCTGCCCCCTGCCCCCTCTTTCCTTCCCTTGATCACTGATGCAAGTTTCCGCCACAACGGGCTTCAGCGGTATTGCCGATGTGGTAACGGTTCCCAGCACAGGTGCTTTAGAAGCAGGTAAGCTTTCCGTTTTGATACCAGGTGAGGTAGATGACACTGGTGCTATGGGTTGGTCATCTGACAGAATGACACCTGAAATCAACAACAGCATCTTGATTTCCATCCAGAATGGATGAATGATGTCCCAGAGCAAGACCAAATAATAATAAATGATTATTATTATATATAATAACAATAAAAAATTTAAAATAACACCAGCAACAAATGTGATTAGATGCTTATTTTTAAAATACCACCTCTGCTGTGAAATTGTTCTTGAAATCTCTATATTTAAGATAATAATTCAGACTTTTAGCTTTCCCTCTTTTGTGGCCCTGGGAGTCAGACTCCTGCATACTCAGTTGCTCAGTCATGTCCAGCTCTTTGCAACACTATAGACTGTAGCCTGCCAGGCTCTTCTGTCCATGGAATTTCCCAGGCAAGAATACTGGAATGGGTTGCCACTTTCCTCTCCAGGGGGATCTTCCTGACCCAGGGATGAAACCCACATCTCGTGAATTGGCAGGCGAATTCTTTACCACTGAGCCACCTGGGAAGCTTGGGAGGCAGACTAGTGTGATTTAAACAACATGTTTGCAATCAGAAAGATGCTGGCCATGCTATTTACTAGCTACAGTACATTGGGTAAGTTACTTAATCCTTCTAAACCAAGGCAGGGAGGCTCCAAAATATATGGTTGGCCAAAAAGTTCATTCAGATTTTTCTGTAAGATGTAATAAAAAAAACCATAACAAACTTTTTGGCCAATCCACTATAGCACTTGACAAGCCAAAGCAGCTTGGATTTTATAATGTGACCTCAGCAGAAGTTTTTCAAAGCAGAGAAAAGAAGAGGTTCACTCAGGCCTCCAAAAGTTCTTTTCTAAGTCTTCTAAGTCTTGCTTCTCAGTGGCGCTAGTGGTGAAGAACCTGCCTGCTAAGGCAGGAGACGTAAGAGACATGGGTTTGATCCCTGGGTCAGGAAGATTCCCTGGAGAAGGGAATGGCAACCCACTCCAGTATTCTTGCCTGGAGAATCCCACAGATGGAGGAGTTTGGCAGGCAAAGAGACAAGAACAACTGAAGTGACTTCGCATGCACACAAGTCTTCTGAAGGCAGTCAAAAAACAATAGAAATCTTAGCAAAAAATTAAAATAACTATTTGGGGTGGGAGGATTAAAAGGAAATCCCAGAAACAAAATTTGTAAATTGGGAGAAATGCAAATACACAGAACACAATGTTGTTAAGTGGTTAAGAATCCGCCCTTCCAATGCAAAGGGTAGGAGTTCAATCCCTGGTAGAAGAACTAAGATTCCCACAGGCCAGGTGGTAGGTACAGCCAAAAAATTGAAAAAGAAAGCAAGTATGTGTGTTGATGATGAATTTACCTATTTTATATCAGCTATTATTAGCTTTATGGAAAGAGGCATAGATTGGAGAAAGGACAATGAAATATGATCAATACAATATCACAGTCTGAACATAGACATGATATAAAAATTCTGATAAATAATTAAAATGAAGAGTTAAAGAAATGAAGGTAAAATATAAATATACAACCTTAGGTACAGTTCTAAATCTTAATGACCTCACTGGCATTTGGCTTTACAAAAACTACTTTGTGTTTCACTGAGGATAATGCTGTGATAAAATATTGAATAATGAGAATGAGCACTCTACCTTTGAGATCTTCCACTGTTTCCTGCGCTGGCAGGTCCTAAATAAATGAAAGAACAAAAATCAATCAATGACTCAGCTCCCTTGCTCACTTCCAGGCAGTCAGCAGACACGGAACAACAACCACTGTTTTTATGGCAGGTGGGGAGGAGACAAGATAGTGTCCACTATACTGGACACTGCATGTATGAGACAAATGGGTAAAGACGGACACTAAAATATACAGAGGTACAGACGTCCACCCAAGACCCCAGTGCTGGGATAAGGGGGAGTTTGATAATTAAGAAAGTAAGAAGACCAATAATGTGCTACTTTATATTGTAAGGAAGAGAGTCCAAGAAAGTGGATCTAGTGGGAAAAAGGTGATTTAAGCGTGATTTCAAGTGCAGTGAGGGAGTGGACTCCAGGGGAGGGCACTGAAAATGCGATGACTGAGATGGACGACAGACAAGACCAGGGAAGGGCAGGGCGGGTGTGCTTCTGGGGTCTGGTCACGGGCAGTCCCAGGAGGGTGGGCGGGCTGCAGAGGAGGCTGGGGGTGCGCTCCACGGGATTAGGTGTTTATCTCAGGGCCCAGGGACACCCCTCAGGTCACTGCCACCCAAAGACAAGTACTGACACGTGTGAAGAGAAGCCACTGCCACTGAACACCTCTGGAACCAACAAACCAGCAGCGTGAGGAGAGTGGGAGAGAAAACAGACCACTCACCAGGAGCCCAGAAGAGCGACGGGAGCTTACGCTCTGTCCTCCGGAGCGGCCGCGGAGAGGAGGGGTGGGCAGGGTTCGCTCGGCTTCTTCTTTGCCGCTGCCAGTCTGCCCGTTGCTGCTAACCCAGCGTGAGAAACACAGGGGTAGTGATATTATGAAACAGAACTACGGCCCTTTCGGCATTAGTCCCTGAACAACTGTTCTCCTTGTTTCCACTTTGTCAGATTCACGACAGACACAACTGAATAGTACTTGGCCATAAAAAAGAATAAAACAATGCCATTTGGAGCACCATGGGCAGACCTAGAGATTATCACACTAAGGGAAGTAAGTGAGAAGGACAAATACCATATGACATCACTTACATGTGGAATCTAACATATGACACAAATGAATTTATTTACTAAACAGAAATGACTCACAGACACAGAAAACAAACTTACAGCTATAAAAGGGGAAAAGGAGAGGGATGAATAAATTAGGAATTTGGGATTAACGTATACACACTGCCATATATAAAATAAATAAACAAGATCCTACTGTATAACATGAGGAACTCAACTTGATCTTTTGTAATAACCTATGTGGGAAAAGAATCTGAAAAAGAATCCCTTTGCTATACACCTGAAATTAATATAACATTGTAAATCAACTATACGTCCATAAATCCATATACAAACAAAAAGGAAAAATCATGGCATACAAACTTTACTTTTAAAAGCTAAAAACGTTTAAAATAAGACATACTCTCTTAAAGAACTATCAGAAATAAGACCAAGAATAGTGACAAATGCCCACATGAGAATTATCTTTACTATTTTAGTTCTACACAATGTTACTTTTAAATTAACAAACACAAATTTCCTGAAAATACTCGCGTGTGCTAAGCATTTAAATGATGAGATAGAAAGACTAAAGAAAAATATTTTGTTATGCTAAGCCTAATGCAAATGAATTTCAGAGCATGATATAAGGTCACATTAAACAGTCAATTAAACCATCTGGACCATCAACATTTTTTATGCCTAAGTATATATGTAAATAGAAGAAAAATGTACATATTTGTGTCTGGCTCTCCTGGCATATTTTCATAAACAACAAATAAATGAGCAAAATTATTTTAATCAAGATTAAAACATTTAAATTATAAACTGATGCATTAATTAGAAATGTTACCTTGGATTTCTGTGATTAGTTATATGGTCACTGTTGGCCTCTTTGTCTTTACTTGGCTTTTCTTTCTTTCCAGAGGGTTTTTGCTGGATCACTTCTCCTTTATCAAACATGAGGTGTAGGCGATAACTGACCAATTTAATTATTGTGAAGAATATGGTCACTGAACTGCAGTAAAAAAATACAGTGATGGCATCTGGAGGAAAAGCCTAGAGAAGAGAAAAGAAAGGGAAAAAATTATTTGCTTGTAGGAGTATCTTTTATCTTATATATGAAAATATTTTTAAGTATTTATTAAGCATAAATTGGGCAAAGTTTCAAATTTTATTAGCTATGTAACTTTTTCTTTTCTTAATACCCAAGGAGAAAGAGCTATTACCTTTTTATCTTTTTAAAAAGTCTGTCTTATTTCTCAGATTCTACCACTAGCTGCAATGACCAAGATTTGATTTGCAGACAGGAACCTCACAGAATGAAAGACACAGTATAGCAAGACTCTCCACTCCTACTAGCTCTTTTCTATAGTCAGATCTGGTCTTCTTGTGCACATGGTCTTCAAGGCCGGAGAAAGGCCTTTGAGATGCTGTTTTCTTCAACAAAACACAAACACCCTTGCAGAGAACAGAGGAAAGGAGAAAGAAATTTAAATAAAAAAAAACTGATTTCTCATTGGGTTAATTTCATCAAGCCATGGATTTTTCTAGTGGCGTGATGTAAGCAAGGGCTCTATGAGAGTGTATTGTTTCTAAAACACAGAAGGATAATCCCTCTCCTGGGCATATATCCAGAGAAGAATATGATCCGAAAGGAAACATACACCCCAATGTTCACGGCAGCACTGTTTACGACAGCCAAGACATGGAAGCAATCTAAATGTCCATCAACAGATGAATGAATAAAGAAGATGTGCTACATACATGTATACAATGGAATATTATTTAGCCATTAAAAAGGATGAAATAATGCCAGCTGCAGTAACTTAGATGGACCTAGAGACTGTCATACTTAGTGAAGTCAGTCAAAGCGAAATATCACATGATATCCCTTATATGAGGAATCTAGAAAAGAAATGATACAAATAAACTTATTTACAAACAGAAACAGGATCACAGACTTACAGAATGGATTTATGGTTACTAGAAGGGGAGGGATAGTTAGGGAGTTTGGGATCAACATGTACACACTGCTAAATTTAAGATGGATAACCAACAAGAACCTAGTAGCACATGGCACTGTTACACAGCAGCCTGGATGGGAGACGAGTTTGGGGGAGAATGGATACGTGTACGTTTATGGCCGAGTCACTCTGCTGTGCACCTAAAACTATCACAACATTGTTATAGGCTATACTCCAATATAAAATAGAAAGTTCAAAAAAACAAAAGGCAGAGGGATATTTCCATCAGTAACAAAGGATCTTTACATGGAGATAATGGTGAGGCTCAGTTTGATTCTGTCCACTCCCCTCAAGAAACAAGTATTAATAGAATCACTGAGATCCATTTAATTCTCCCCTCACATCTCTTCTTATTTCTCTCACAGACCATAAACCATGATGGGTTTTCCAGTCCTTCCTAAATGAAATTCTTATCTTCTGGGATAGAAATGAATCCCTGAGTGTCTCAAGATGATACTAAGTACAGACTCAATAGAGTGAGACCTTTTTCATCAACGCATCTCCCAGAGGGGCCTCAGAAAGACAGTGATGAGTCCAGTCTGTGCTGTAACATGGAACACAGCTAGGCATGGAGACCACATTGCCTGGCCACCTTCTGGTCCCACGCAGCCTCTGCACAACTTGTCCTGGTCTTATCTGATAGTTTACCATCTAGGTAACACGATTTCTAAACAGAATAATAATGGGTTATCACTCAGATGTGTCTGACTCTTTACGACCTCATGGAATATACAGGTCAGAATACTGGAGTGGGTAGCCTTTCCCTTCTCCAGGGGATCTTCCCAATCCAGGGATTGAACCCAGGTCTCCCGCATTGCAGGTGATTCTTTACCAGCTGAGCCATAAGGGAAGCCTGAACAGAATAGACAAACCAAAAGAACAACCAAGAAAGATCGCCAACAGGAAAAGTCAAAGTGACAAATCTTCTTCACCACTGACTTGTTTTTATCTCATGGGGAAAAAATTCCACAAATAATATAAGCTCATAAATAAATAAATGAAAGAATGATTAAATAAGATAATATTAGACAGACAGATAATATATAAAGTCAGTTTCCCTTCCTGAAAGCAGACAAGTGTCACATTTACACATGTATCTCCTCATGAGAAGTTGTGAAGAATCTCAAGGAATGTATAGACAAATTAGGAAGAGAGATAAAGAGGTCATTAACAGCCTTCATCACCTTTTTTAACCTGTCTATATATTTCAGGTCTAAAATATATTTTTTAAATAGGCTAAAAGAAAAGAGGAGAGTGAAAAAGTTGGCTTAAAGCTCAACATTCAGAAAAGTAAGATCATGGCATCCAGTCCTGTCACTTCATGGGAAATAGATGGGGAAACAGTGGCTGAATTTATTTTGGGGGGCTCCAAAATCACTGCAGATGGTGATTGCAGCCATGAAATTAAAAGATGCTTACTCCCTGGAAGGAAAGTTATGACCAACCTAGATAGCATATTAAAAAGCAGAGACATTACTTTGCCAACGAATGTCCATCTAGTCAAGGCTGTGGTTTTTCCAGTGATCATTTATGGATATGAGAGTTGGACTGTGAAGAAAGCTGAGTGCCAAAGAATTGATGCTTTTGAACTGTGGTGTTGGAGAAGACTCTTGAGAGTCCCTTGGACTGCAAGGAGATCCAACCAGTCCATCCTAAAGGAGATCAGTCCTGGGTGTTCATTGGAAGGACTGATGCTGAAGCTGAAACTCCAATACTTTGGCCACCTGATGTGAAGAGTTGACTCATTGGAAAAGACCCTGATGCTGGGAGGGATTGAGGGCAGGAGGAGAAGGGGACGACAGAGGATGAGATGGCTGGATGGCATCACTGACTTGGTGGACATGAGTTTGAGTAAACTCCGGGAGTTTGTGATGGACAGGGAGGCCTGGCATGCTGCGATTCATGGGGTTGCAAAGAGATGGACATGACTGAGCGACTGAACTGAACTAAACTGAAAAGAAAAGAATGAAATAATGCCATTTGAAACAACATGGATGGACCTAGAGATTATCACTTTAAGTGGAGTAAGTCAGAAAGACAAAGACAAATATATATCACTTATGTGTGGAACCTAAAATAGGACACAAATGAACCTACCTATGAAACAGAAACAGACTCAGAGACATGGAGAACAGACTTGTGACTGCCAAGAGGGGTTGGGTGGGAGTAGGGATAGGTTGGGTACCAGAAGTGGGAGGGTGGAGAGAGGGAAAATTAAAAGAAAGTGGTCAAAACTTATAACAGTAATAAGTACTAAGGATGTAGTGTACATGATGACTATAGTTAACATTGCTGTATGATATAAAAGAAAGTTGTTAAGAGAGCAGGTCCTAAGAGTTCTCATCACAAGAATTCTGTTCTTCTCTTTCTATTGAATCCATTGTATATAGGAGATGCTTAATGTTAACTAAGCCTATGCTTTGCTGTGATAATCATTTCACAATATATGTAAATCAAACCACTAGGATGTATATCTTAAACGTTGAGTGTCAATTATTATTCAGTAAAAGTGGGAGGAAAAGAAGGAAGATTTTAAAGAGTTTTTAATAAAGAGTAAATCCCAGCAGGGCTTCCCTGGTGGCTCAGTGGTAAAGAATCCACCAGACAATGCAGGAGGTGCAGGTTCGATCCCTAGTCCAGGAAGATCCCACATGCCTCAGAGCAGCTAAGCCTGTGACCACAACCACGGAGTCTGTGCTCTAGAGCCTGGGAACCACAATTACTGAGCGCACACACTCTATAGCCTATGCTCTGCAACAAGAGAAGCCATCACAATGAGAAGCCTGAGCACCACATCTAGAGAGTAGCTCCCGCTCAACACAGCTAGAAAAAGAACACGTGGCACCAAAGACCCGGAACAGCCATAAATAAACAAAATTTTTAAAAATAAATAAATCCCAGCAAATGTCTATGAGAACAGATCAGCAAACTGCCATATACAAATTACATTCAAAAACTGTTTGAACTATAATGTAACTTGGGTTTCATAGTATTCCAGTTAGTAGCGGTAGCAAAGTGCTCGCAAATACACATGGACTCCCCTGGATTTTCCAGCCTCCCTTGCAGTCTGGTGGGGGCCACTTTTGACCAATGGACTATGAGCAGAAGTGGTCAATGTCACTTCTAAGCCTAAACAATTATAAGCTCGGTGCATCCTCCATGCCCTTCTCCTCTTTAGCTGATCATGTCAGAGGTCATGATTTCCCAGATCTATCCCCAAGATGATAGAGCCTCTTCAGCCTGTGCTCCTGGGTGACTCTGTGGAACAAGGACCTTCAGACCCCGGATGGACATATAACAGAAGCGAGAAATAAACCTTTGATTCATTGAACCAGATCTGGGCTGTGGCACCTAGCATGGCTTCACCTAAATGTCAGGGTTCCATTTTATGAGGAAGCTTCCCTTCAAATCAGATTAGAGATAAAACTAAGATATAGGGAAAAGAAGGCTAGGGAAGAAGGATGAGAGAAAAGGTTACATATGAATACTGGGGAATTCATTTGGAAAAAAACTGACTTGCCACAATAAGAAAAGATATTAGTTTTCAGTTCATTCTTATACCTATGTGCTATAGCATAAGCTTAGTAATGTTGAAATTAAGAGAAGGCAACAAGTTAGAATTTGAAGTTAACATGAGTATCAGTAACTAGTTTGCAACTCAGGTAAGAACAGTTCTTGTCTCATCCTCAATGAAGGACCACTTAGAACTTTGTCACATCACCGAAAATCCCCTACACCACACCAGACTGTAGAGATACATATTTTACTGAAACTTCCCTTGTAGACAGGAAAGATGCCACAGCATGTGACACATGGCACGTTATACATTCTCTGCTCTACTGAGTCTTTTAAAAACCTCTCCCTTCAGCAGACCCTCCAAATGGAATGAGCGTCTTCTCTGTTTATTATTCAATAAAATAATAAATGACATCAATGAGATGTCCCCATTTATTATTCATTTTTTTATATTTACTTATGTGGCTGTGCCAGGTCTTAGTCACAGCATGCAGGATCTTCTATCTTCCTTGTGGCATCAGGATCTTTTAACTGCAGCATGTAATCTCTTAGTTTCAGCATGTGGGATCTAGTTCCCTGACCTGGGATTAAACCCAGGCCCCCTGCATTAGGAGCTTGGAGGCTTAGCCACTGGACCACCAGGGAAGTTTTCAAATGTTTCCTTTTTATGCTATATAAATAAGCTCTGCTCAGGTTCCCCCAATTCTACATTCCCAGGGAGATCACTGAAAATTACTTTCACGGCCATTTTACTGCTGATCTTTTTATGCTCAATCAACAAAAATCTCCAGCTTCCAGAATTTTCTCTCCTATAAGTGTACATGCAGGGAAAGGAGGAGGGTTTAGGAAGGACTCTGTCATGAATGAGCAGCATTATATTCATGCTTAATTTCAACCCCAAATCTTTCCCCCAATATAAGGTATATTCAGATTTTGAATAGAGGTTTACTTGCTCTAAGGTAAATCATATTTCTCTCTCCTTTCCATGAACTTATCATTTGAACACATCTTTACTAACAATAAGAGGCAATATTTTTTCAAAAGTATATCCCTGGCCAAAGATAAGCTATATGTCATTTTCTGATCCATTATTAGGATAACTAGTCATATCATCATTCGAGTGAACTTTTTTCTGACAAAATTCATGAAAAATAACGTTACCAACTAAGCATTATGAATACAATAATTTGCATTTCTTGCTAAACTGGGTTTCTTGGGATTTAGCATTCCCTAGAAGCACCTGTCGTGTGTATATCCCAATGGTTCACAGCTCTCCCCGTGGGACCCACCTCTGTTCCTTCTGCTTACAGCTCTGGTTCTTTCACAGTCACAATCATTTTTTTTATATATCCTTACTTCCCTGGTGGCTCAGATGGTAAAGCGTCTACCCACAATGCAGGAGACCTGGGTTCAATCCCTGGGTCAGGAAGCTCCCCTGGAGAAGGAAATGGCAGCCCACTCCAGTACTCTTGCCTGGAAAATCCCATGGATGGAGGAGCCTGGTAGGCTACAGTCCATGGGGTTGCAAAGAGTCGGACAAAACTGAGCAACTTCACTTCACTTATTGTGGCAAAATACATATAACAAAATTTACCATCTTAACCATTTCAAAATGTACAGTTCAGGGGCATTAAGTCCACTCCTAGTGTTGTGCACCCATCACCACCATCCATCCAGAGAGTCTTTTCATCTTCCCAAACTGATGAACTGAGCTTTCCTTGGGAGCTGACAAAGCCGAGTTCAGGGAGAAGTCTCGAGAAGTCGCTGAATCACGGCGAGGAGGCAGGCTCCCACACTAGCTGCTTGGTGAGTGCTCCTGAGATGACAAGTGCGGGCCTTGTGAGGGACAGAGGATCCTGCAGAGTGACATCACATGAGACCAGCACTGTGAGAGGCACTGGATGATGGAGAGGGGACCAAGGGCCCCAATCTCCTGAGTCAGAGCAAGAAAAGGGCTTAAAGAATCAGGCCTGGTGGTGGGCATAGGGGTGCACTTCTGTGCAAAATGGGAGTGGAGATTTCTAAGAAGGGAAGAATTTCTGATAACCAAGGGATACAAGTAGGACTGTATGCCTCTTTCTTGACGTCAATCTGCTTCTCCAGTTCCTCGCAGATGGAGACACTGAGGCCCTCCATGCATCCCATTCTTAGGCTAACCACAGATTGGTCGCTGGCCTGGGGGCAAGTCTTTCTGCTGACATACCAACCACTGCAGGTGGGACAGCTGAGTCTTTCTGGCATCCAGTACAGTTTCTATATGACAGCATCAATGTCTTGTCTTCCTATAGGACACACCCTATTCCTAAATGCACACCATACGACCCATGGATGCTCAAGCTGAGCCATCTTTGGCCGGCATCTACAAGTTTAATCCCAAAGCCTTTCAACATGACCGTAGTATTTTTCAACAGTTTCTCTGACTTTAGGCTCCTCTTGTATGTTTTCTGGCCCAAACCTAGAACGGGCCATTTCTCCAAAGAATCCTGCTATCTTTAAGAAGGAAATGGTACTTAAAGACCAGAATCTGACTGTGCGATTTGTGCATCCTTGTTGCGTTATCATTGGTTCTAGGTGTTTTCTTGTTCAGTTGCTAAGTCATCTTTTGTGGCTCAGTTGCTTTGCGACCCCATGAACTGCAGCACTCCAGACTACCCTGTTCTTCACTATCTCCTGGAGTTTTGCTCAAACTCATGTTCACTGAGTGATGCCATCCAACCATCTCATCCTCTGTCACTCCTTTCTCCTCTTGGCCTCAATCTAAACAGAGCTACAAATATGCATTTTTTAGAAAAAAATAAATCATGATTTCAGATGGGTATTTCCAATTCAAATGGTAGATTACAAGGTTCTAAGTGACTTCTGTGATTTCATTTGTACCTGCTTTCTCTTACTGCTGAACTCTTGATTCCTAATCACAGTTTCTTATTGTCATCATCAATCTATAAATATAATAATTTCAAAATAATAATATAAAATCTTTTTGATGACAAATAAGATAACCAAATACAATTTAAGATGTTTTCGGTGTTTTTGTCTTTAGGTTATATTCCAGTAAGCCTAGAAACTCCATGTTTAAAGTCATTTGAAATAGTTTTTGCTTGCGTATGCCACCAAACCATCAAATAAGATTCATTCCTTTTGCCAGCTCTGTGGATACCCTCCCATCTATTTCCTTTACTTTTCTATTAGCTTTTTCCTAATTTATCCTTTTATTGTGTCTTCTTAAAAACAAAACGGTAAATGCTTTCTATTTCCTTCCTAATTTTTAGCCTAATTTTAACTTCTGTTCTTTTTCTACTTAGTAATAGATTCTAGAGATCACTCCACAGCAGTCTACTGTCCCATTCCCTTTTTCACAACTTCATAGTAGTCTACTTCAGAAGTACCATATATAATTCATTAACCCATTCCCTATCAATTGATACCTATTTCTAGTCTTTTATTGTAACAAATTGTGATTCATCTTATACATATATCCCTCTGAATTTCGGAGAATGGTTATTTGTTTAAAGTATATTAGGTATTGCCTTTTAAATCTTTGCAACCCAGATATGCCAAAATCACATTATTTTAATATTTACTTTTCTTAGATTACTACTAAAATAATCATTCATGTGTTTATTGAAAATATATGTATGTATATGTATTTCTCTGTCAGTTGTCTATTTTTGCCTTTTTTCAAGGTGTTTACATTTTTATTATTGATTCTTAATTATTCATTCAAAGATGGTCAGTTCCATGAGGACAAGACCAGGTCTGTCTTGTTCTACATTATTCTCTCAACACCTAGCCTGGTATGTAGCAAACAGTTGCTCAAAAATCTTGGTGAATAAATAAACATTTATGATAGTTATGCATGTCTACATGTTGTAATTTTTCTCCATTCAATAATTTTACAACCTTAGAGAAGCTACTCAGTTCAGTTCAGTCACTCAGTCATGTCTGACTCTTTGCGACCCCATGAACTGCAGCACGCCAGGCCTCCCTGTCCATCACAAACTCCCAGAGTCTACCCCAACCCATGTCCATTGAGTCGGTGATGCCATCCAACCATCTCATCCTCTGTCGTCCCCTTCTCCTCCTGCCCTCAATCTTTCCCAGCATCAGGGTCTTTTCAAATGAGTCAGCTCTTCGCATGAGGTGGCCAAAGTATTGGAGTTTCAGCTACAACATCAGTCCTTCCAATGAACACCCAGGACTGATCTCCTTTAGGATGGACTGGTTGGATCTCCTTGCAGTCCGAGGGACTCTCAAGAATCTTTTCCAACACCACAGTTCAAAAGCATCAATTCTTCGGCACTCAGCTTTCTTTATAATCCAGCTCTCACATCCATACATGGCCACTAGAAAAACCATAGCCTTGACTAGACAGACCTTTGTTGACAAAGTAATGTCTCTGCTTTTTAATATGCTGTCTACGTTGGTCATAACTTTCCTTCCAAGGAGTAAGCGTCTTTTAATTTCATGGCTGCAATCACTGTCTGCAGTGATTTTGGAGCCCAGAAAAATAAAGTCAGCCACTGTTTCCACTGTTTCCCCATCTATTTGCCATGAAGTGATGGGACCGGATGCCATGATCTTACTTTTCTGAGTGTTGAGCTTTAAGCCAACTTTTTCACTCTCCTCTTTCACATTCATCAAGAGGCTCTTTAGTTCTTCTTCACTTTCTGCCATAAGGGTGGTGTCATCTGCATATTTAAGGTTATTGATATTTCTCCTGGCAATCTATTGAGCCTTCATAAATATCTATTTCTGCTGGGAAATGGGAATAATAGCTCCTAACAAGATTGTTAACTATTGTACTAATATATTTTCTGGTACTTAATAAGTACCCAAATGCTTGTGTCACTTATCATCATCACCATTATCATCATCTATGCATCATTCATCAATGCCATGGAATAATAAATTCAGATACAGTGTTTTGAAGTGAATAAAGAGCTACAGAGCAAATGTTCTTATTGCTTGCCTAGACAGTGAGAAATGTTAATATATAATAAGAAAAAAATAATTATGAAATAAGCCCAACAGTTGTTTTCTTGGTAAAATATTTGTTTCAGGGATGTTTCTTATCTTCCAATTTTTATTCTTCCCTGATTAAGTATTGCATTGTAATCTCTTTTTCTTTTAAACTTCTAAATTTATACTGGAGTATACAGCCTATTAACAATGTTGTGATAGTTTCAGATGGACTGCAAAGGGACTCAGTAATACACATACATGTATCCATTCTCCCTCAAACTCCCTTCCCATCCAGGCTGCCACATGCAAAGTTCCCTATACAATAGAACCTTGTCAGTTATCCATTTTAAATATAGCTGTGTGTACATGTTTATCCCAAACTTCCTAACTATCCCTTCCCCCATCCTTATCATATGACATTCCTCATATGTTGAATCTAAAAAGAAATTATACAAATGAACTTATTTACAAAACAGAAACAGACTCACAGACTTCAAGTTGTAGTCTTTAAAGGAAGAATAAGTTATCAAAAGACTAGGAAAACCAGTAGGAAATAAGTATTAGCTCTCTTCATTTTCTTTTGAGATGATAAAGATTTGGAAAAAGGAGTTAAACATACATATAACCCAATATAAAAAATTCCCAAGGTCTCTCACAGTCCCAACATTTCTATATTTGTTTTTTGTATTTAAGATCAGCCAAAATCAATAAATGAGGTAAAATCAGTCAATGGTCTTTTCATTTTAAATGCAAGTCTCCTATGACGGGGAAAAGATTGTATTTATTACATAAATGACATAAATATTCTCTTTTATTGCCATCTAAGTAGTAAAACAAAGATTGTCACAGAAGCAACAGCATAATTTGAACTTTAAGGCAATTCATACTAGGAGTAACACCTTGGTTTTCAAGCTCCATTTTTAATGATCTGGATCCAGGCCACCACATTGCAGTGGGTATACTGAAATGCAACTGACCACAGACACTCTTCCAAAATTGTGAATTCCCATATGAGTTAGATTTCATTAATGGGAAGAGTGATTTGATTATCTACTGTGTATGAAGCAGCACTCTGGGGACCACGAAGGAATTCAAATTGCATCCTCATCCTCAAGATTCCTCCAAACTTGGAGGAAGGATAGGTCTCCTTGACTCCACATCTCTCTCTAGATATTGCACTGCACTATTTCTCACTCCCTGCATGAAAGCATGGTCTTTTCCACCTGTCTTCACTTCTTCACCTCCCATTGCTTCTTAAACCCACAGCAAACAGACTGCTACTCCACAACACTCCACTGAAAATGTTCTTGTCAACATCTCTAAAGACAACAATTTAATCCAATTTTCTAAGCAGCACTCAACATAGTTGCTTATGTTTTGCAATGCTCTCCTGGTTCTGCTTCTAAGAGGCCACACTCCTAGCTTTCCCCATCTCATTCACACCTCTTCTTTGCTTTACACCTGAGTCTACAGCTCCTGGGGCTCTTCTCTCTTCCTACATGTACTCAGTCCCTTGGCATCAATATAATCTCTATAATTGATGATTTTCTAATCCATTTCTCTAGCTTAGATTGCTTTTCTAAGCTTCCCACACCTATATCCAACTACCTAGTCAATAATTTCTCAACTTTGATATCTAAAAGGAAAGTCCAAGCTAACATGTCTGAAATGAGGTATTTGGTTTCACATCCTTTCTCACCACTGTCCTCTGCTACCTACCATTTCCCATCTCAGTCAATGGTACCCCGTATACCCGTTGCTCAAACCAATTAACTGGGCATCCCCCTTGATTCCTACCTTTATACTTGTTACTCCACCCCAAAAGTGAATGCATCACTAAATCTTATCAAACTAGACCACATTTATCCATCTTTACTGCCAACATTATCTCTGGGCTGGACTAGTAAAAACAGCCTCCAAACCTCCCACATCTATCTTGTTCTTTTCCGCATCTAATTTCACTCAAGAGCCAGAGACATTTTTTGATAAAGTAAAATGGCATATCTTTTTAATGTGTTTTTTTAACTTGTTCTATACTTCTCAAAATTATTAAATCAACAAGGATGGAGGAAAAAAATTAGAATTAAATAATCACAGATGATCTTAATCATATATCAGATTGATAGCATAACCATAAAAACAAATCAAAACATAAAAATAAAGAATTAATCCTATACAAATATTGAATTACATTGTAAACCTGAAACTAATGTGACATTATATGTCAATTATATCTCAATAAAATTGTTTAAAGAATTAATCCAAGTAACTTTAGAAAACACTACTCTCATAGCACATTATTGGTGTGTTCTTAAAGTAATAATAACAATAGTAATAATAATAAAAATCACAAAACTCTCATGAACTTAACCAAAAGATTTTGTTTTGGTAGAGGTATAGGAGTGTATATATATGTATAATGGTGTATTACTCATTCATAAAATGAGTAATATAATGGCATGTATATGTATAATGGTATATTACTCACCCATAAAAAGAATGAAATTCTGCCATTTGCAATAACATAGATGAACTTAGAGTGTACTGTGTTTAGTGAAGTCAGACAAAGAAATACAAATACCGCATTATATCGCCTATATGTGGAATCTAAAAAATAAACCAAATGAATGGATAGAGCAAAACAGAAACAACTCACAGACAGAGAGCACAAAGCAGTGAGGAGAGGAGAAAAGGAAGGGCAATATAGGGGTATGGAACTGAGAGGCACGAGCTACTGTAAATAAAACAGATAAGCAACAAGGATATATTATGCAGCACAGGGCATTATAGCCATTATTTTGTCGTAACTTTTTTTTTCTTTTTTTTTTAATATTTTGTAGTAACTTTTAATGGAATATAATCCGTAAAAATACTGAATCACTATGCTATATACCTGAAACTAAAATAAAATTATAAATCAACTATATTTCATTTTTTTTGAAATATAGTTTGGAGATAAATAAAATATTTAATTTTTTAAAAAAAATAATGATGGTAGGAGTGAATTATATCCATTGAATTAAAAAAGAAATTATGAGACCACACTAATAAGCATGACAAAACTATAGGGCAGAGGGAAGAGGAAAGCCTTTCTTCACGGAAGAATACCTAATCAATAAGTAGAAAATCACTATTTTGGAGCTATCATTAAGGTAATTATTTTAGCCAAGCATCATTAATTTATGGTACAATCATGAATGAAAATTTTGAGGGGTGATATGTAGGGGCTTCCCTGGTAGCTCAGAAGGTAAAGAATCTGCCTACAATGCAGGAGACCTGGATTCGATTCTCGGGTTGGGAAGATCCCCTGTAGAAGGGAATGGCAACCTACTCCAGCATTCTTGGCTGGAGAATCCCATGGACAGAGGAGCCTGGCGGGCTACAGTCCATGGAGTTGCAAAGAGTCGGACATGACTGAGTGACTTTCACTTTGACTTTATAATAACATGTACAATCTCCAGGTTTCCTCTCCAAGATTACTTGTTAAATACAAGGGGAAACTAAGTGGGTACCTTTACAACAGAGAAATCTGACCAACACCATCTTTACCAATGACCAAACTTAACAGCACTAAAAATGGGGGAAATGACATTGGGTGGCCCTGATATGATCAGGACGAGACCCATCACTTAGTATTCATTACAAAAAATGCATAATCACACATCTAATCTCAAGGATGCAATAAAAAAGGATCAAAATTGTGGGACATTCTGCAAAACGACTTTCACTGACACAAAAGCAAAAACAAAGAAAAAAAGACTTGAGAAACATGTTCTATAATAAAGGACAGAGACATCACAACTAAAAACAATGTGCAATCCTTGACTGAAACTCAGATCCAGAAAAACAAAACCAAAAGCCCAGCTAGGCAAGACACTATTGGCATAACTAGTGAAATTTGCATGAGAACTATATATTTGACAAAGCATTATATCAATGTTTATGAGTGTGACAATTATGTGAGAGAATGTTTTTTTCCTTAAGAGATACCTGATGAAGTTTCTAGAGGGAAGTGTCTTGATGTCTGTAATTTATTCTCAAATGATTCAGCAAATTTTAAACTGTATAACAATGACAGTGATGAAGTAACCGTGGCAAAACATTGAGAACTGGTGACTGAAAATGAAGGGTAAATAATATTCAAATTCATTGTGCTATATCTATAACTTTTCTGCAGATGAGGGGTTTTTCAAAAATAAAAACTGGGGGATAAAAAATAATATCCTACCTCAAAGTTGACTGAAAAATAACTCATCACTGTATCTCACCATGCTGAGGAAAAATCCCCACACTCCTTCTCATGGTCTACTATCTTGGTTTGACTAGATTTTAATTACCCAACAGACTCCAGATTAGAAATTCTTTCCTTTGCAAAGCCCTTCTACACACCAAAGCCAGGAAGAGGGCTTCCATCTTTACTGTAAAGCATCTTGCACTTCCCTTGAAATAAGTTATCATTGTGTTATTTTTTTTTCTTTTTTTATTCATTTATTTTTATTAGTTGGAGGCTAATTACTTTACAATATTGTAGTGGGTTTTGTCATACATTGGCATGAATCAGCCATGGAGTTACATGTATTCCCCATCCGGATCCCCCCTCCCACCTCCCTATTTATATCTGTTTATCTTTACCTGTTAACAAGGAGAGATACCAATCTATCATTAGCCCGTTGTTTCCCCAGTATCCAACTGAACACTTGGCACTTTGATATAGTAGACACAGGTCCAACATATAGGTCCAGTTCTTTTCTGGACACACAGTAGGACTGTACTTTCCACTGCCCTTGGAGTACAGGAAAGTTCTGATGAGGAAAAGTCTGAGCGCAATGGGCATGTAGCCTGGAAATCTACATGCCTGTGATAAGCAGGACCCCCTGCTAACCATGCTGTCCATTCCTAACTAACCATGTTGGACATAACAATACGAATTTTTTTTTTAAAAAGGTAAAACCAAGGTGATTTTGAGGTTGTTACATCAGCACAAATTAGCATACCCTGACTTATATACATGTTCAAATACTGAAAGAAGCAATTCAAATAGACAATGTTAAACATCATCTGAAAAACTTAAAATAATCTTCATAGTTTAAGTCTCTCCGTCATGCCTGATTCTTTGCAACCCCACGGACTGTAACCTGCCAGGCTCCTCTGTCCATGGAATTCTCCAATCAAGAAGCCTGGAGTGGGTAGCCATTTCCTTCTCCAGGGGCTCTTCCCAAACCAGGGATCACACCCAGGTTTCCTGCACTGCCGTCAGATTCTTTACCATCTTAGCCACCAGTGAAGGTCTAGTCTTCATAGAGGACAGGTCAAATAAATCACTCTTTACTCACACAGTGGCATACCGTGCTGACATTAAAAATAATGAAGTAGCTCTTCATGGAATGCTCTCCAAAAATAAAGTGGAAAAGGTAAAGTGGAAAGAACAAGGAGATGTAGTACAGATAAATGGCTGCACACGAATATAACAAAATAGTGAACTGGAAGCGTTGACCGAAGAGCCAAGGTAGGATAGTTATCAGATCCCAGGACAACTTCTGGAACAAGACACATCCAGAAACTTCTAAATAGGTTATGACGATGAGGAAGATGACCCTAAACCCCTCACCCAAAGTGAGGATGTAACAGAGTACGGAATGAGAGGACTCATGAAGATTGTCGGACAACCCTGCTGGTATTCAGTGAGCCCCGTGTTTCTCTCCCCGACAACCAAGAGGAAGGCTTTGGTGGGACCACTCAGAGACTTGTTATGGTCCTGACAATTTGGGCAGGGAGTATGATGCCTGATTCTTCCCTGAAGAACTAAAAGATGAGAGACCGGCTGGCTAGCTGCTCTGACGGAGGGATGAAGGAGAAGTTGATATGCTGGGGTTTGGTTGCACCCCCCATCTGTTCAGGGAGAGAATGTGTGAGTATTTGCAGAGACTGTGTGTGCAAATGACTTCAGGGTTTGCTTTAGAGGTTCAGAGGGGCCCTGGACCAAAAGAAAGCTGGGGTGGACTGCCACGTGCCAAAGAACTGTGGAAGGAGTAGGCAACCAGGGAGAACAGAGATATAGCAGCCGTCAAAGAAACCGTGGGCAGGAGAAACCTGGCAAGAAGAACAGGGTCTCTACAGGACATGTGGGAGGACCTTGATGGAGAGAGCCAGCTGGAAATGTGAGCCATGCTTCAAAAGCTGACAGCCAACTTACCACCGCACTGCTTAACAAAGAACTTCCCTACTCTTCAATGCCAAAGGCATTAGAACATCAGCCAATGTGTGAGAGAGAAAAGTGAAAAAAGATCAGGCCATCCTCATATCCCTGAAGCCTGGCATCACCATATGGAATTGGACAAGCTGAAATCCCAATCAAATCTGTGTTTTGTTACTTAAAGCAACTATAAAGCCTTGTATTATCTGTAACCTGAAGTCATGGGATTTGTACATTTTTATCTAAGAGTAGAGAAAGAACTCCCTACAGAGCAAATTAAAAGGGAGAGTAGATGACAAAGAAGGCTGCTTTGGGATTAAACCTCAGAACCCCGAAGTCAAACTCAGTCACATGTGACCAAATGTCACTTGGAAGAACACACAAGAGACAGTATATGGTGGCTGCTTCTCAAAAAACGCACTGGAGACAAGTGTGGGAGGGAAGGTAACTTTCCCTACACAGTCTTTTGCACATACTCAGTGGTTGGATCTCTTCATGCCAAAGTGCAAAAAATAGATCCCCTGTTGCAAAATATTCTGCATACTGGCATGAAGAGATCCAGACACTATCCATGTGCAAAGGACTACATAGGAAAAGTTAACTTGTGAAATTACCTGGATTAGAGGTGGTATGGCTGAGTGGGTACCAACTCCAACTCTTGGCTCTAATTCTGGTCAGGTCACAACTAGCCATGTATCATGCCAACCTCTCCATGCCAGTTTCATCAACTGTAAAGTGGGAATAATGACAGTGGCCCTCTGGTTTACTGAGAGGAGGAGATGTTTTAGTTCATGCAGAGCTCCTCCAAACGTGCCAGTCTATACGGGCTCAGTGAGTGCTGACTGTTACTATTATCTATAATAATAGCAATGTTAAAGGTGAAAAATCCATCAGAAAAAAAGGAAAAATTTTGAATACCATTAAGAATTAGTCCATTTTTTGGTACAGATACACCTATTTGCAGGTCAGGAATAGAGACGTCAAGGCTGTATACTGTCACCCTGCTTATTTAACTTATATGCAGAGTACATCATGAGAAATGCTGGGCTGGAGGAAGCACAAGCTGGAATCAAGATTGCCGGGAGAAATATCAATAACTTCAGATATGCAGATGACACCACCCTTATGGCAGAAAGTGAAGAAGAACTAAAGAGCCTCTTGATGAAAGTGAAAGAGGAGAGTGACAAAGTTGGCTTAAAACTCAACATTCAGGAAACTAAGATCATGGCATCCAGTCCCATCACTTCATGGCAAATAGATGGGGAAACAGTGGAAACCGTGGCTGACTTTATTTTTCTGGGCTCCAACATCACTGCAGATGGTGACCGCAGCCATGAAATTAAAAGACGCTTACTCCTTGGAAGGAAAGTTATGACCAACCTAGACAGCATATTAAAAAGCAGACACATTACTTTGTCAACAAAGGTCTGTCTAGTCAAGGCTATGGTTTTTCCAGTGGTCATGTATGGATGTGAGAGTTGGACTATACAGAAAGCTGAGTGCAGAAGAATTGATGCTTTTGAACTGTGGTGTTGGAGAAGGCTCTTGAGAGTCCCTTGGACTGCAAGGAGATCCAACCAGTCCATCCCAAAGGAGATCAGTCCTGGGTGTTCATTGGAAGGACTGATGTTGAAGCTGAAACTCCAATACTTTGGACACCTCATGCGAAGAGCTGACTCATTTGAAAAGACCCTGATGCTGGGAAAGATTGAGGGCAGGAGGAGAAGGGGACGACAGAGGATGAAATGGTTGGATGGCATCACCGACTCAATGGACATGGGTCTGGGTGGACTCCAGGAGTTGGTGATGGACAGGGAGGCCTGGCGTGCTGCAGTTCATGGGGTCGCAGAGTCAGACACGACTGAGCGACTGAACTGAACCGAACTGAATACAGACATAGATGTAGAGAATGGACTTGTAGACACGGAGGTGGGGGAAGAAGAGGGTAGGACAGCTGGGAGAGTCGGACTGACACGTATACACTACCACGTGTAAGACAGAGAGCTAGTGGGAAGCTGCTGTACTGTACCGGGAGCTCAGTTTGGTGATCTGTGAGGACCTAGAGGGGTGGGATGGGGGTTGGCAGGGCGCTCAAGAGGGAGGCTCAAGTGCACATACAGCCCTGTTGTACAGCTGAAACTAACACAACGTTGTAAAGCTATTCTTTTCCAATAAGAAATTACATTAAGCTAAAATTTTAAAAAAGAACTAGTCCATTTTTTTCTTCTGTAGGATGTAGAAAAGAGATTTAGAGTAGAAAAAAGTGACAATAAAGTTGGTTAAACTCAAAAAGGAATAATCTGAGACACCAAATGGTTAAAATCAGAAAACAATAATCTCCTGATAAGTATCACCTTCCATGCAAAAGAAATCACACCAAAGGTATTAAATAAAGTATTAAACATTACAATTGGAAAAATAACAATATGTCTATGGAGAGAGGCATCCAAATAAAACTAGTCATTAATTGGGAGAAAGGGAAGTGCAGGTGGGGTTGGGGACATAATAAATTTTACCACCAGAAAATTAGTCACGAACTTGCAATACTTCAAAGAAAGAAAAGTGAGGAAGAATACTCTTTTTTGGAAAGTGTTGCGGAGGCCGACATCCTAGAACAAGGCAGGTGCTTTCTTTTTAATCACAGACACAAAAACACAACTGGCTGGCAGACATTCATGTGTCTAAATGGCAGAAGATGAGGAAAAGCAGGAGGAATTTTGCAAAAGGTGGCCAGGTCACTCAAGAAAGGCCATATTAACTTGAAAAAATTGAAGAAGACTGCCCTAGGATGCCCGACATCCTAGGGACATCTCTGGCAAATGTGCTTGCACCAGGAAAGCCAAGTCCCCATGGAGCCAAGCTCTTTGTACACACAGTCCAAACAAGGATCTGGAGTGGCAAAAATTTTAAGACAATTGCAAGGGATGGCATTCGGCCCAAGTCTAGAAGGCTCGGGTCTGCACTTCTTTGGAAGCCCAGGGCCCAGGGAAGAATGCCTTCAAGCATCCCTCAACCTCAAACCGATTTTGTTTCAGGCAGCTGAGGAGAGGAAGAAGGAAGTTCAGACATTCAAGTGGATTATGGGAAAGCGTAAAGCATCAAGCATCTCCATGTGAGTATAAATAGTCACCACAAGCAGAAGCACCAGATAACAAGCTTCTACAAATCAAAGAAGGCTAAGTACGAGCCACGGGATTCAACAGCAGAAAAAGCCTTTCTCATGGAGAAGCTGAATATAAGCACTAGGACTGATCAGCCTGAGAGGTACCCTCTGGGACCAGCAGTGTACCAAGCAGTCCAACAAAGTAACAACAATCAAGCGGACCAGTCACCTGTCGTGTCAGGGTGTGCAGGTTGACAGGGTGAAATGGTGACTAAAGTCCAGCCCCAAGGTCCAGAGCCAGGAAAGGGTGTCTTTTTGGACAGACCACCTTTCCATAATTCACATAAAGGCATCTTCTACGTTAGAAGCAGGAGCGAGAAGGGGTAGCCAAAGAAATACAGAACCTAAAGAAAAATAGCTGTGGACCCAAATGGGGAGTGGTCACAGACCGTGATAGGAGAGTCACCAACTAGGGGTGGCAGTGAGACCACCCACAGACCACCCACTGTGTGTCTGGGGCGACACAGCCCCTGACAAGTGACCCACTTTATTACAATCACAGCAATCAGAGACGAAGTGGGTTTTATCCAAACAAACAGTCGTCAAGTTTAAATTAGCAAGCAGAACTGGAAACAGAGTGCCCGCGTGCTAAGTCACCTCAGTCGTGTCCGACCCTGTGCGACCTATGGACTGTAGCCCGCCAGCTTCCTCTGTCCATGGGATTCTCCACGCAAGAATACTGGGGTGGGTAGCCATTCCCTCCTCCAGGGGCTGTTCCCCACCCAGAGATCAAACCCACGTCTCTTATGTCTACTGTATTGGCAGGCGAGTTCTTTACCACTAGAGTCACCTGGGAAGCCAAGTAAGTCTGGCTAAAAGACAGAAAAAAAAAATCTGGGGAAAAATAAAGCCACAGCCATAAAATAAATAAAAAAATATAATGACTTATATGAGGTCTTAAAGAATGTAAAGTTTCCACCCCATTTTTTCTTATATGGTTATAAGGTTAACCTTACCACCTCCCAGATGCTCAGAATTTCACTAGAGGACAGGTCACTGCTTCAGGGAGTTCAAATCCTCTCTTGTATATCAGTATATCAGGTCAGATAACAGTGCTGTGAGAAGGCCAAAGACTTGGAGACAACAGGACCTCAGCTAAAGCTCTAAATTTTACTACCAGTTATCTAGATGGCCTTGGGCAAGTAACCTACGCCCTCTGGATCTCAGTGGCTTAATCTGAAAACCAAAAAAAAAATCCCCATTTTACAGATGAGAAAACTGAGGCCCAGAGAAGTGAAGAGACTTGCATAAGATCACACAATTGATAAGTAATAGGGCAAGGACATCTTTTGACACTAGTCTGGTGCTGCCAGAACTTATTCTGGGTCAGAATCATGGCCAGGGTGCTCCCGTTTTAAAGCTCTACATGAATCTTCAGAGAATAAATGTAAGAACACATGTTAATAAATGAGAAACTAAACATCTCTGATGACAAATGGATCTTTCAGCTTGCCCAAACTAAAATTAAGCTGATAATAAATCAAAGTTAAACTCTTTTCAAACGATCTAAAATGACCTTTGTTTTTAGGTATGTATTTTGAGCATTTCTTGAAAATATATAGCTTATGAATGTTAATAAATAACGTATTTTCCACCTAGACCTAAATAAATTCTGGGGCTTAGAGATTAGTTTGCTTTGATAATTAAAACAAAAATTATATTTACCTATTCAAAGTCCCCATTAAATTAAAGGGTGGATTTTTCTTACAGAGCAACTGTCTTGATTAAGCATGTTTAAATAAATTGTGAGAAGCCCAGAAAAGTTCAGTTCCTTTAAATAACAGAACTTTATATGTCCCTGCTGTCAGCAAGCAGCCAGGGATCTTTTCGGACTATGTTCTCATAAGTGGAACAAACTGAGAAAGATGTTGACAATCACAGGAGCACTGAAGTGCAGAAAAATATATTTATGCATCAAAACCCGGAGAACAGAACCCTCCACTGGGGAAGAAGGGTCTTTTATTTCTAAATTAATTTTCAGAAACCAGAAGACCAGAGCAAGGAAAGGACTACCTGCACTTTTTTCAATAAGACAGGCTATCTTATTCTTATTTTAAAAAACAGCAATGTAATGAATGCACTCACATTAAATGATTCTGTAATGATTAAAAGCACAATGGCAAAAGACATAAAAATTTCAGTATAACTGGTTTGATCCAGAAAACCCGACACAAAAGTATTTGAGGTATCACTTTTTTGATTTCTAAACTCTTGAGATTTAGCCAAAAATTACTTTGAAATATCATTAAAGAGAAACTTAGCTACAATTTCCTATTCACAAATACAAAGTAGAAATCAAGCTACTCAATGAAGCATAATTAGGTAGAAATTAAGGGTTCTGATCATACACATACATCAAATTTTAAAAGGAGTTATGCAAAAAGGAGCCCATATTCATTTTTTAAAAATCTGCAGGAATTATATTAAACATTAATTTGGTTGTTGCTGAGGAGTGGGAGTAGAAGTGAAGTATGTATTGCTTTCATTATCAGGAAATACTCAGAATGTGCTGTGAGATAGACAACTTAATACTGACTGGAACAGAAGGGCAGGAAGGTTGACTTTATTTCCACCAGTTTATTATGTATGAGATCACTGTTAACCAAATATAGGGCACCCTGCTACAGCAAGGGAAACCAAGATGAATCAACAAAATCAAAACCCATGTCCTCAAAAAGCTCACAATCCATGAGGAGAGCTAAAATACATGTTCCAACAACTAAGTACAGAATTCAGAATATGCCACAGTACTGACAGTAAAAAGAGAATGATATTAGGGCAGGAGAGAAAAGAAATTAATTCTAGATAAGTGGAAACAAGGACACCTAGACAGAAATGGCCATTCCACTGGGTTTTGAAGAATGGACAGATTTTGACAAGTGAATTGATGTGGGGAAAAAACAGTACTGAGAAGTAGTTTGATTCATTCATTCAATCAACTGTTAACTAATTCATTCAGTCCTCTACTCATTAATTTATTCAATCCTCCTATGAACCCTGTAAGGCTGCTACTATTGGGTACACAAACCAGGAAGCGCAAGCTCACACAACCAGTGAGCAGAAGAACCAGAACTGAATCCAAGTTTGGTTCATCTCTCCCCTGTGCTGCCCCTCCAGGCAAAGAGAAAACACTGGGAACTCTATGCCAAGAAAACATGAAGGATGAGGTCACACAGAAAGAGGAAACAAATTTATTAAAGGGTCTCCAAGGGTCAGCCATTGTATTAAGTGTTTTTTACATGAAATTTTATTTATTCTTCCCATGAAATGGTCATTATCACATCTATTTTAAGGGTGACAAACTAAGATTTAGATTAAGGCCAAGAACAGGTCAAACAACTAATAAGAAGCCAAACAGAAATTTACACCAGGTCTGTGTCCAATCCCGGGTCAAAAGCCATAAAGATGGATAGATTTACATGTTGACATAAGCCCCAAAACAACACTGTTCTAGTATTTTTCTCATTTTAAGGATAAAAGTTTTTTAATCAGATAAAGTAAAAGTAAGTTGCTCACAGAACTGGTAAGGAATGAACCCAAAATTTAATGTAGGCAATCTGACTTCAGAACCAGAATTCTGATCCTATGGATAAACTACCAGAAAGAGTAAATAGGAATGAAATCACAGACAACATCTAATGGCAAAATGGGACTCTGTCAGCCATACAAACTCGCTGAAGAATTTTGTTGTGGAGAACATGATCAAGTTATGTTTTAGAAATTAAGTCCTTCAATAGGCATATCAAAATTCTATTCCGAACACATCTCATATGACCTGGAGCACCTTACTTGTAGAGCTTTTCAAAGAAGGTTAAACATTGTTTCAATTGGGTTTGTTTACCTATGAAGGTCATCTATGCAGTTATTCAGCAAGCACTCAACCGTGTAACCTCACTAAAGGGTCAAATAAATTACATTAGATTTCTTCATCATTACTTTTTTCTACAGATTTCTTTACAGAGCGGTGTGGAAACCGCCAATGGAGTAATTGATCATTGAACCTGCCTTCCCAAAGCAAAACAGGAAAGCGAAGAAAAGGGGTAACAGATTAACAACCGAAATAGCTTCGCTTTTAACATTTCATTTTGCCTTCTGGCTATCATGCACAGCATCTTATACTAAATATTGTCTTAAGCTACCCAGCCAAGGGGCCTGGGGCTGTTCACATGTAAAATCGGTTCTACATTGCACAGTGACAAGCAGAATCTGACTCATCGGAACAGCGAGCATCAATTCTTAATGAGTCCCAGAGCCCCCGAAGTCCTTTCTACTTCTGCCGGGGGAGTCCCTCCCTGACCCCTTGCCTGTACTTTCTCTGTACCAAATTCCTGAAGACCTCCATTCCAGCTCCTAGGAATCACCGCCAACCCTTTCCATCCTGAAGGCAGACTCGCAGGCTACCCCAAGGCTTGACCGGCCCCCACCCCCACTCACCAGGTGCAGCGCCAGGGGCAGCAGTAGCAAGAACAGCCACAGGTAGAGGTGGCAACTGTTGGTGAACGTGCTCTGATCGGGGTCGTGGTACCAGCCCCCGGTAAGCGCGGCCCACACGCCCTGCCGGAGCAGCTGCAGCACCTGGGACCCCATGCCTGCGCGCCTGGGCCGGCACGCGCGGCGCTGCCCGCTGCCCGCCGCCCGCCGCCCAGATACCCTCAGCTTTAACACGCGGGCCCTCGGGCGGCGTCACCGCCGCCGCCCCCGCCCCCGCCCCCTCCAGCTCCTTCCGCCCCGCGACCCAAACTCCAGCTGCCTTTCTGCCCGGACCCGCGAATCGCGGCGCCGGAGCCGGCTGCTGCCACCGGGCAGGTGGGCGCCATGTCCGAGGGAGGAAGGATTTTCCCATGGTGCTCAGAGGCGGCTGCTCTGAGGATGCTCCAGAGGCTCCTCCCAGCGCCCGCCCAGAGTCCCACCATCGCTTTCCCGGTGGCGGGGGAGGGGAGGTGCGCGGTTGCAGCGGGGGCGGGGGCGGAGAGGCGGGGGAAGAAGAATTTCGGAGCCCCTCCAGCCTCTTTTTTTGCTTCTGCCCACTCTCCCCTGCTTTTCGCCCCCATCTTTCTGATAGGGAATGTGAAAGGCTTAAAAATCAAAGATGTTCTAATGCAGAAGAGATAAACCAGGACAAGTTCCTTTTTTTGCAGCCTGCACCAAAATAGTTATGTAACTCCAGCTCCTGTCACACATCACTCAATGTAATTTCTTCCTCTGAGCACTGCCTGCACGGTTTCTTTCTCCTTAATTAACCGCTGACCTCAGACGTTTTTTTAGCTTAAGTCTACCTCTGCCCTTGACACTGAGCTTTTTCCTCCCTGATTTTTTTTTCCTCCCCACCCATCCCCCACTTTGTCCAGCTTGGTAGATAAAGAAGATAACCACCTTTTGGGAATAATTTCAGAAGCCTCAGTTTATTTGTCTTTTTACATGTTTCCTAGAACACAATCTCAGGCATCCATTGGGTATACTATTTAGAGAGGAAGACCCACTAGAAAGGTATCTCTGAACTAATAATCTTTGACCTTTTATAGTAAAGAAATTTCAGATTCTCTTCTGAAAGCAGGTTTGGACAGGGAAGAAATTAAGACGAATTTGCTTTCTTAGAATAAAGGAAGGAAGCCCTCATCATTAGTAATTGATTACCTAAAGTAAATGAGCTTCATATTGTTGAAAAGAACAAGTTTTGGGAAGCTGGAGATAACAGGGAATTTGTTTTCCTTAAGAATGAGCAGAGGAAGCCTTGTGTGAGTCAGAATCTTTGGAAAAGAACAAGGATTAGAAGGTGCCAAGATCCTCAAAACATGCCTTTTCTGCCTCATGCTTACCTCACCTGACATGCGCACCTGTGCATGCCCGGGCCATGCTCTGGTCTGCAGCAGCTTTAGTACGTGGCTGCCTTAGGCAGGCCCAGAACAGGCATACAGCCTCCCTGTGCAGAAATGAAATAAGGCGAGGGCCATCCTGAAGACCAGGTCAGGGACATGAAAGTCCAAACTCACACTGGTATGTAAATATTCAGCTTTAACCACTCCTTAACCTATTCAGCATTCATCTGCAGGAATGACTAACCAAAATGTACTAATGCTGCTTTCTGTACTGGAAGAATCATTTTCTCATAGACTCAGAGGATACTATACTTGTTTTTATATGGACTCATTACTTGAAACCTATCAGGCTCTCTATAAATGTTTAATGAATCAGTCAGTCAATCAACTCCACAGGAAAGATCCACATTAAAGGATCATCTCATGTGCTTCGGCCGAGGAGGAATAGCCATGCAACAGATCTATTCCTGCATTGAAGAAGTGCCTTTATTCATTCATGCCCGATTCATCAAAATATTTAATGGGCACCTTCTGTGTGCCAGGCATTTTGCTAAAGACAGAGAAAGCAAGTATAAAAAAAATATATAGTCACTACCATGGAGTTCACAGACTACAAAAGGAAACAAACACATCAACAAAGACTTGGAATTAAATGTGCTCTGTGCACATTTAATAGGATTGAATATGCATCTGCTTGAGAAACCTGTATGCAGGTTAGGAAGCAACAGTTAGAACTGGACATGATACAACAGACTGGTTCCAAATAGGAAAAGGAGTACGTCAAGGCTGTATATTGTCACCCTGCTTATTTAACTTATATGCAGAGTACATCATGAGAAATGCTGGGCTGGAGGAAGCACAAGCTGGAATCAAGATTGCCAGGAGAAATATCAATAACCTCAGATATGCAGATGACACCACCCTTATGGCAGAAAGTGAAGAAGAACTGTAGAGCCTCTTGATGAAAGTGAAAGAGGAGAGTGAAAAAGTTTGGCTTAAAGCTTAACATTCAGAAAACTAAGATCATGGCATCTGGTCCCATCACTTCATGGTAAATAGATGGGGAAACAGTGGCTGACTTTATTTTTCTGGGCTCCAGAATCACTGCAGATGGTGATTGCAGCCATGAAATTAAAAGACGCTTACTCCTTGGAAGGAAAGTTATAACGAACCTAGACAGCATATTAAAAAGCAGAGACATTACTTTGCCAACAAAGGTCCGTCTAGTCAAGGCTACGGTTTTTCCAGTGGTCATGTATGGATGTGAGAGTTGGACTATAAAGAAAGCTGAGCACCGAAGAATTGATGCTTTTGAACTGTGGTGTTGGAGAAGATTCTTGAGAGTCCCTTGGACTGCAAGGAGATCCAACCAGTCCATCCTAAAGGAGATCAGTCCTGGGTGTTCTTTGGAAGGACTGATGTTGAAGCTGAAACTCCAATACTTTGGACACCTGATGCGAAGAACTGACTCATTTGAGAAGACCCTGATCCTGGGAAAGATTGAGGGCAGGAGGAGAAGGGGACGACAGAGGATTAGATGGCTGGATGGCATCACCGACTCCATGGACATGGGTTTGAGTAAACTCCGGGAGTTGGTGATGGACAGGTAGGCCTGGCGTGCTGCTGTTCATGGGGTCGCAAAGAGTCGGACACGACTGAGCGACTGAACTGAACTGAACTGATAGATCTGCTGTTGCTTGCCTGTGTGTTAGTTGCTCAGTCATGTTTGACTCTTTGCAACCCCATGGACTGTAGCCCAGCAAGCTCCTGTGCTCATGGGATTCTCCAGGCAAGAATACTGGAGTGGGGAGCCATTTCCTTCTCCAGGGGGGCCTTTCCAACCCAGGGAGTGAACCCATGTCTCCTGTGTCTCCTACATTGCAGGCAGATTCTTTACACGCTGAGCAATCTGGGAAACCCGTGGAGGTGCACAAATTGAAAGGCAGACTTTTGGAGTGTACGTTCCACCCACTGTTCCTATGCTAGGAGCAACTTTAACGATGCAGCCTTGAGAATAATGTAGTTGTGACCATCTAGACTGTATACATTAAGGCCTCTATGTAAACTCTTAAGTTTCTGGCAGGAAGTTGTGGCAATCTCCTGTCTTGTAGCCACCCAAGACAAGCCTCATATATAAGTTCCCTTGCTTATTAAACCTGCCACCTACCAATCTGGAGCGGCTGCCTCCTTCATCTCTTCCTTGGCTCCTTTTGAATCAGTTCAGTTGCTCAGTTGTGTCCAACTCTTTGAGACCCCATGGATTGCAGCACGCTAGGCTTCCCTGTCTATCACCAACTCCCAGAGTTTACTCAAACTCATGTCCGTCGAGTCAGTGAAGCCATCCAACCATCTCATCCTCTGTTGTCCCCTTCTCCTTCGGCCTTCAGTCTTTCCCAGTGCCAGGGTCTTTTTCAGTGAGTCGGCTCTTCGCATCAGGTGGCCAAAGTCTTGGAGCTTCAGCTTCGGCATCAGTCCTCCCAATGAATATTCAGGATTGATTTCCTTTAGGATTGACTGGTTTGAATGGATTATCTTTTATTGTTAAGCTTTTTATATAACCTTGAAAGTTATAAACCTGGAAGCCTTTTTTTTTAAAGAGGTCAGAAATATGAAGTAAGACATTTCTAATGGTGGTAAAAATTTTACAGTAGAAAGAATAATGCCAGGACGTGGAGGACACGTACATAGAAGGAACACAGAGGAGTGCAGGCAGGGCATAGGTACTTTTGTGTCAGAGTTGGAGATAAAGTGAAGATTTTTTGTATTCAGAGACATCTTAGAGTATCTATAAAGAATTTGGAGAGAGCAGAGAAAAAATAGGCTAATCCTCAGTCAGTAGGCACAGAGAAGTATGGAAATAAGGACAACAAGACTGCATTTAGGAGAAATTCCTAGTGAACAGAATACTAACCCTTCAGTTCAGTTCAGTTCAGTTGCTCAGTCATGTCCGACTCTTTGCGACCCCATGAACCACAGCACACCAGGCCTCCCTGTCCATCAACAACTCCTGGAGTCCACCCAAACCCATGTCCATCAAGTCAGTGATGCCATCCAACCATCTCATCCTCTGTTGTCCCCTTCTCCTCATGCCTTCAATCTTGCCCAGCATCAGGGTCTTTTCAAATGAGTCAGCTGTTCGCATCAGGTGGCCAAAGTATTGGAGTTTCAGCTACAACATCAGTCCAACACCCAGGACTGATATCCTTTACGATGGACTGGTTGGATCTCCTTGCAGTCCAGGGGACTCTCAAGAGTCTTCTCCAACACCACAGTTCAAAAGCGTCAATTCTTCTGTGCTCAGCTTTCTTTATAGTCCAACTCTCACATCCATACACGACTACTGGAAAAACCATAGCCTTGACTAGACGGACCTTTGTTGGCAAAGTAATGTCTCTGCTTTTTATATGCTGTCCAGGTTGGTTATAACTTTCCTTCCAAGGAGTAAGCGTCTTTTAATTTCATGGCTGCAATCACCACCTGCAGTGATTTTGGAGCCCAGAAAAATAAAATCAGCCACTGTTTCCACTGTTTCCCCATCTATTTGCCAGGAAGTGATGGGACTGGATGCCATGATCTTAGTTTTCTGAATGTTAAGCTTTAAGCCAACTTTTTCACTCTCCTCTTTCACTTTCATCAAGAGGCTCTTTAGTTCTTCACTAACCCTTCACTCCAAGATAACAAGATTTTCCCAAATATGCCTGGTTATGTATAAGAGTAAACATATAAAACACATCTTTGGTCTTTTTGATTGCATATTATGAAGTAGAAAACACCAATTATTATTAACTGTCATTATTGAAAAAAGAGGAGGCGGGGGGGGGGGGGGGGGGAGGCAGAGTGGCCTTTACTCATCTATAACACTGGGTGGCGCCAGAGCACTGTCAAATGACGTAAACTCTAGCCTATCGCAGACACTTCAAAGCAAGACTTGCGTCAAGGGTGAATTCAGTACTCTGGAAAGCTTGCCTCCAAAATGATACTTCTACATTCACCTGACTAGTTTGTTCACGTCTTCTGAAGACCATTGTGGGTGGCCATTATTTATCTAAATCAATTTTAACCTTATATACCAATTAGTGTCCCCAAAGAACAAAAGTAATAGCACCCAAAGTATATTCTAAATTCTAATTTAAAACTTTTCAGAAATAAAAGAGGGCTTTACCTATAAACATTAAAAGGGTGCATCATGCCCCATCCCACAAAACTACAGAAAAGTGAACAGGAAGATAGCTCCTAGGGCAACTGACATCTCCAGAGCAGGACCTTGGTGAACTCACTCTCACAAAAAAAAAGAAAGAAAGAAAGAAAGAAAATACAGGCAAAGCAATCAGAAGCAACCATTTCTGTACCATGAAAATTAACCAAACCATAGACTGAACTTCAGATCATCCACACAAGAGGAATTATTGAACTTAGGTAAGTCAGTAGGGTCTGTGACATTTTAACAGGAGCTATTCCCATCGCTCCTCCTTTCCAAGCTCAGTGATCCACCCTACAGAACCCTATAGAAAGATAAAAGGATATTTTAGGCTGAAATGAAGACAGTGGACAACAACTGCAATCCACACAAAGAAACAATGAGCACCAGTAAAGGTATCTGCCCAAGTATATATTAAAAACATATAAACATATTCTCCTTTATAACCCCTCTATTCTCATAGCTGCTTTTATGAGAATTAAAGGGGACTTCCATAGGGACTTACCTGGTGGTTCAGTCGCTAAAACTCCGTGCCGTCTATGTAGCAGGCCCAGGTCTAATCTCAGGAGCTAGATCTCACGTGCCACAACTAAGAGTTCACATGCCAGGACTGCCCCTGTGGTCCAGTGGTTAATAATCCACTTACCAAAGGAGGGTTCTATCCGTGGTTGGGGATCTAAGATCCCACATGCCACAGGGAAACTAAACCTGTGTGTCTCAACTAAAACCTGATTCAGCCCAAAATAAAAAAATAAGAATAATAAATATTGTTTTTAAAAGAGTTCGCATGCCTCAACTAAAGATTCTGCATGCTGCAATGAAGATCAGAGATCCCACATGCTGCAACGAAGACATAGCACAGCCAAATAAATAAAACAAATAAATAAATATTTTTAAAAATAAAGACTACTGCATAAAGCAGGAATTCCTCCTTAGTATTGTTCTAACATGCAACATATACATTTTCACTTTGTTAAGTGAATAAGTTTTAGGAGTCTATTTTTACTGCAGCAAAACTACTCTAACTAACACAGAAACTGTTGGCTTGAAATTGTATACAAATGTACCAAAACCTAAGAGTTGTCATTGCAAGGAAACATCTTACAGACTAGAAAAATGGAGACCCAAGTTATGCAGTTATAAATTTTTTGGTAAAAATGTCCTCTTCAAGGACTCAGATAACCTACCAGCAGCTACTGGAGCTATGGTTCCAAAGAAAGAGACTGGAAAAGAAAAGAATACATGTGCATATAGACTGTTCTGGGTCTGCTTAGCAAAAAATAATTGAATTATTTCCAAGCAGAACACCAGAGCCCTGAGTAGCCTCAGCATGTAGCTGATTCACCAGCCTAAATACCTTCTTCTTACTTGGAAATAGATTACAATCGAAATAAATTAATTTCTGTTGCATTAGGTCACCAAAATTGGGGGATCCATTTGCTACTGCAGCTTAGCCTTCCCAAGCTAATATAAGAAACAATGAAAATAAATTAAGCATAGAAATCAAGAAAAATAATAACAAAATCAAGGAAAGCAGATAGAAGGTATAAATGAGCATAAGTGCAGAAATTAATCATTAGAAAAGAGAAAAGCAATAGAATTAATAAATCACTACAAAACCACAAAGTTTTGTTGGGGGGAGGACAATAAAGTAGATGAATCAATGGCTCTCCTGAACAGAAAAAAAAGTAGAAAGCATAACTAGGCAAAAAGAAATTTAAAGCAAAGAAAATAGAAAGAAAGAAATTAAAACAATCATAAGAGAATACTTTGCTGAGGAATATTTAAATCAATGTGGGAACCCAGGTGAAATAGGTAATTATCTAGGAAAATAAAATTACCAAATCTCAGCCCAGAAGAGAGAAAATCTAAAGCAAACAATGACCTTACAGAATTAATAGAGAATATTATGAAATGGGACACATTCAGGAAGCACAAAACCCAAACCGTTGCACAGCAGATTTGTCCAAAGTTTATGAGACAGGTACTTCCAGTGTGATTAAACTGTTTCATAACACTGAAAAAGAAGAAAGGCATTTCCAAATCCTTTATATGAAGGTAACATAACACACATTCCAAAAATTAAATAAAATATTGTAACTGTGGCTAATCACAATTATGAATATTGATGCAAAAATCCAAATTATACATTAGCAACCTGAATATAGCACCACATTAAAAGCAAAGCCAGGCTCATTCCAGGAAAACAAAGATGATTCAGCCCCTAAAGGGGGCCATTAAAGGAGGTAAATGTAGGATGTCCATTATGAAAACCATTACTTGATATAATCTGGGAGCATTGGTCAATGTCTTAGAGAAGATATCACACGATGAAAACTTTAAAGGCTGCTAAAGGAAACTGACCATGGATTCCCTCATAGCTCAGTCAGTAAAGAATCTGCCTGCAATGCAGGAGACCTGGGTTCAAGTCCTGCATGGGAAAGATCCCCTGGAGAAAGAAATGGCAACCCACTCCAGTATTCTTGCCTGGAGAATCCCATGGACAGAGGAGCCTGATGGGCTACAGTCCATGGGGTCACAAGAATTAGACACAACTTAGCAGCTAAACAACCACCACCACCAAAGGAAATAAAAAGACCTAACAGAAAATTGTGAGCCTGGAAGATTTCAATGTTACAAGCTTTGGGTGAATTAATTTGCAGCCCTATCTAGGGAATCCCAATTTATGATTCCTAATTCCTAAATTCCAATCCCAATTCCTAAATCCAAATTTAGGAAACTCAAAGGAACAAACTAAAAATACACACAACATGGATAAATCTTACAAATATAAGCTAATTGAACACAATTAGCTCAAAAGAATATGTGCACATCCTGATTTCATGTGTAATAAATTTGAAAAGAGGTAAACCTAATTTATGACATCAGGATAGGAGGTTTCTGGGTTTCTACTGGTGTTCTGTTTCTTGACCTGTGGGCTGCTTACACAAATGAGATTAGTTTGTGTTCTGTATAGATAAGAAAGTAGAATTGCCAGGAAAATTCTGGAAACAACTATTAGTGAGGAGGATTAGTCCTAGCTGACACTGTAGTATTGTGGTCCTGGGGCACAGGTAAACAGAAATGTCAGAGAGATAGAAGGATGGAGAGGGTACAGGGGAAAACATTAAGAGAAAACTTATGGAAAATCAGTTTCAATAATTAAGAGATACTTTTCTACTATGACCTAGAATCCATAAAGGAAAAAAGATTCAACTATATAGAAGTTAAAAGAAAAAGAAAGGTTAAAAAACTCCATTAAAAATCACACAGATAAACCAGAATGGAAAAGAATATAAAAGAGAACATATGTATATGTGTAACTGAATCACTTTGCTGTACAATAGACCTTAACACAACATTGTAAATCAACTATACTTCAGTTAGATAAATAAATAAAAATAAAGTATTTGGCCAAAAAAATTATGCAGAGAGAAAAAGTCTAGACACACCAGTAAAAATATGTGTGCCTCATAGTCAGTAAGGTACACATATGTTGATACACATATCAATATATGTACATGTAAGATACACGTATATTGATAAGTCATTTAACAGGCACAGACCTCCTAAATATCAACAAGAAATAAGGTCAACCAAAAATGGACAAAAGGAAAGAACAGTTCACAGAAAGGGTAATTCAAATGACTCAGATGTCTAAAACGATGTCCATCTCAGTCACAGTAAGAAAAATTTTTTTAAATATATACTCAAGAACTTCCTGTTGGTCCAGTGGTTCAGACTTTGCCTTCCAATGCAGGCGGTATGGATTCAGTTGTTGGTCAGGCAGCTATGATCCCACATGCCTCATGACCAAAAAACTAAAACATAAAACAAGCAATATTGTAACAAAGTCAATAAAGAATTTAAAATGTACATGCAAAAATAAATAATTAGAACACACGAATACATTGAAGATTTTTCAAGGTTCTTTCCAGGTAGATTCTAAGCATGGAAAATATTTAACAATAGGGCAGTCATCAAGGGAATAATAAACTGCTAGAAGAATATTAGTTTCACTTGATTCATGTCAACATATGGCAAAACCCACTACAATATTGTAAAGTAATTAGCCTCCAATTAAAATACATAAATTAAAAAAAAAGAATATTAGTTTCACTTGAAAAAGCAGACTTAGAATCCATCAAAGTAGGAAAAATAGTTTCCAGTACCAAACTTAATATTAAGGAAAATCAATATCTGGCATAACAGGAACTGAGGCTCTGATTCTATGTGTTCAATATACCATGATGTGTTAATATTTTTTTAAGATGTTAAATTTCAAATCTTTGAGAGACTGAGGATTTGAGGGGTTTTTTTAATGGTATTCTTACTGTTCTAGAAAAACCAGTTTGCTCAAGAGCATTATTAGATAAGACAATGCTCCTTGAAATAGATATGCCCTGAAAGGTTTCCCTCACTGAACCCTTGGCTTAATCAAGTGACTCGAGAGAAGATCAGGAAGACTTCAGATAATCCTGTAAGTAGCAACCACAAAACAATGCTTGACATTTATAGGACACATTTCAGTTTTCACAGAACTTCACACTCACCAGTTCCTTCAGGATAATACAACTAACCCTAGAAGGTAACAATAACACCCAGAAAATCAGGAAGTTCGCACAATGATGCAGATGCTGTAGCTTTGGGCCCTGAAAACTTCTTACAGAGATTAGAGCTCACGTTGAGGCAGGAGAAAGGATGACATCAGGAACGGAAGGAAACAGGGTCGTTACAACTGGGACGTACCACCTTTGTGTTTAAAGGAAGACAAGGTCAGCTGGGTTCATTTAAGACTTCTGAAGAAACTTCCACAGCAACGTAAAAGGACTGAGAGGGGACTTCTCCGGCAGGCCAGTGGCTAAGACTCCACGCTCCCACTCCCACAGGGCAAGGGGTTCCATCCCCAGTCAGAGAACTAACATCCAACGTGCTACAAGGCCAAAATTTAATTTTTAATTTTTAAAAATAAATAAAAAGACTGAAAGAAAGCGATTACTTCATGAGAGAACCCTGAACCACATGGATCAGGACTGAATTAGTATATGCCCAAAGCAGTAATTAGGAAAAAAATTCTTGGATTTATTTAGTTTTCCTTCTAAGAATTTCAAAAGAGCTGTTTAATTTTGTTATCATTAATTCTCATGGTATTCATCCTATTCTTAAGTATCTTAGTATTCTTCTAATTTTATGTGTAACTTTAAAAAATTGGACAGTTGAAACGAAAGCTTAAGGCCTCTAAAAAGGTCAGTGGTGTAAATTTGTTGTGTGTCTGTCTTAGGAAGCTTCCACTCCCATACTCCCAAAGTAGATTTGATGTGCAGGAAAACGATTCTTTTCATAGAATGGATACCACAAAAGAACACGGACAGAGTAGATTTGTCCATATTAGAAAAATCAGCTCATATAAACAGACCCATGAATCTGTGAGCCATGAATCTAAGAATTAGACATTCTGATCGAGAACATGAACTTACTGTATATTTTGTGACGTAACTAGCAAGCTGCTGGCACTTAATAAAAACTAAACATAGCAAGTATAAACTCATTCTCTGTGGTTTATTCACTGCAATATTAGGAGGATGAGTTGCTCTTTCTCTCTTTTTTAAATCATCTTTGTCCTCAGCATCCTCTGTTTAGTATTTCTAGCAGTTTGTTAAGAATTAGTCATTATATTTGAAATGAGTCCAGCAAATCACAAATAAAAGAAACTAATTCTGATAGGATAAAATGTACTAAAATGGCAACTCAGTGGAATGGCAACCTTTCTATCTCGGGTCCAAGGTCATGAGTTTTGCAGCTTTCCTTTAGAAGGGATAGCGTCAAGAATTTTCAAAGGCCTTGACTTTCTGAAACCACTCAGGTTTTTACATTATTGTATTATTCAGTGAAGTAGTTCATTGTGCATCTGAGTAGCTCTGACTGGAATTTGTAACTTTAAGCGTAGACAGGCAAGGCGCCAGTCTTGTCCAGTGATTAAAGTTACAGAAATTCTAAAAATCACGATGACTCGGTCTAAAGCTGAAAGCCAGCTGCAACTTTGAGAATAAACAGCAACCAGACACACAGAATGAATTCAAAGCATCAACACTTAGAAAACATGACATAAGCATTAACTTATTATTACTGATCCATCATCATCGTTATTATTATTCATTTAACCCCGCATCTTTAAACTTATGAAAAGGAAGCCAGAGTATTAGATTCTGGAAAGGTTCATTTACAATCTCAACATACAGAATGGTTTAACAACAAGGGAACTATATTTAATATCCTGTGATAAAACATAATGAAAAAGAATGTATATATATGTATGTGTGTGTATATGTATATGTGTATAAATACATATATACACATACATGTATAACTGAATCACTTTGCTGTATAGCAGAAATGAACACAATTGTAAATCAACTATATTTCAATTTTTTTAAAAGTAGTCTTAAAAAATAAAAACACCCTGAGGTCACGAGCTGGGCCTTTTCCACAATGGGGAAGTCCACGCACAGTATCTGCTCTCTTGATCTTTCTCCAGATAATTACTTGACCCATTCCTTTCTCTCCTTCAAGTCTCAGCTCAGATCTCCCCTTCTCAACGAGGCCACCCTGTCCACACTGTTGACTGCCACAAAATACCCCAGCTCACCCCACCTTCCCCCCACCCCCAATTTCTGAGCCATCTTTTCTTGCTTTCCTTTTTCTTTTTATATAATATTTATCAAATTCTAATATACAGTGTAATTTGCTTATTTATTCTATTTTCTATCTACTGCTTTTAAAATATAAACTCCATGAGACTTCCCTGCAGGTTCACTGGCTAAGACCCTGAACTGCCAATGCAGGGGGCCCAGGTTCAATCCCTGGCTAGAGAACTAGAATCCACCCGCAGCAACGAACAGTTTGCATGCCACAACTAAGATCTGGTGCAACCAAATAAACTTACTATATATATATGTGCTCCACGATAAAAAAGAACTTTCTTTGTGTCGTTCACCTAGATTGCTGCCTGACACTCAAAAAAAGAGATGTTGAATGATGAACCTAGTTATTCTGTATATTCTGCCCTATCACTATTACATCTCTGTTATTATTTGGCTTTATTGTGGCATGGTTCATAATGAACGATAGCAAGAATACTAGTAGCAACACAATAAAAGTTGATAATAAATGATAATAGTAATAAAACTTAGTTGCACATATGTATCATTTGGCTGACTCAAAAAACATTATGTTTTGTGATGTTATATGCTCCAAAGCCTTGGAAATTACCATGCTAACTTTTAATTCTAACCACCTTGTGAATATTTTTGAATTTTTCTTAGCAGATGACATTGATCTTTGGCATAGGAAAATATATCAAATGGAAGCTAAAAAAAGGATAAATATGTTTTCTGTTGAATTTTCTATTCTGATATCTCCTTTGTGAATAGTAATTAAAATAATAAGAGCTAACATTTATTAGCACTAACTAAGTGTTATACTTCAATATACTAGTTAAATGAATCTTCAAAACACCACCATGGGGCAGATGCTATCGTTCTACAATTTTGCATAGACCATGGAAGAACATTCGATCATGTAATAAGTGATGACAAAGGCAAGCCTGGAACCCAGGACTGTTGACAGACTCTTGCTGTTATACCAAATTATACCACATTGGTAAAACATTTCACACACATACACACACACACACACACACACACACCATTTTCCAAGTGTAATCCAAGGTAAATAATGAATGACAGCTGGCATTTCCAAAGTTCCAAGCCATCAATCAAAATGCTTTTTGTCTTAAAAAGTTTGAGCAATTCCATCAAACTGTTAAACTTTCTAGTATTCTGTTTTATGTCTAGAAGAAGAAGATCCAATAAAAGTAACTAAAACTTCTAAGAAACATTTTTTTATCCAAAAGATTGTTTCATGTCTTAAACAACTTACACAGTTCTTGAGGGACTATTTTCCCTCACCCTTCTCTCCAGGGTTTCTCATCTCTCCTTACGTCCAGACACCTCAGCTCATTTTTTAAGTCCTTTCTAACCTGACTTCCTTTCTCAACTTTTCTCCAGAAAATATTCTTTCCTGTCAGTGAGTCATCTCAATGGCCCACAGACACCAGAATCCTTATTCTTTCTTCCTTATGTTTTCTTCTTCATCCTCTTACAATCCTATCTTTCCCATCCACTTGTTTACTCCACCAACCCTGAAAGTTCTCTCATCTGTTACACTATCTCTCCATGAGGGCTTCACTGGAGGCTCAGCTGGTAAAGAATCCACCAGCAGTGCAGGAGACCTGGGTTCAATCCCTGAGTTGGGAAGATCCCCTGGAGAAGGGAAAGGCTACCCACTCCAGTATTATGGCCTGGAGAATTCCATGGACTGTATATATAGTCCATGGGGTTGCAAAGAGTTGGACACAACTCAGTGACTTTCACTTCACTTCATCTCTCCATGAAGGTGATCAGGCATCCTGGGATTTTAGCCCTGATTCCCAGGTGGCTTCCCAGGCAGCTCCTGCCAAGGCAGGAGACACGGGAGATGAGGGTTTGATCCCTGGGTTGGGAAGATCCCCTAGAGGAAGGCATGGCAACCCACTCCAGTACTCTTGCCTGGAAAATTCCATGGACGGTGGAGCCTGGTAGGCTGCAATCCACGGGGTCGCGAAGAGTCGGACACGACTGAGCGACTTCACTTTCCCTTTACACTTTCATGCATTGGAGAAGGAAATGGCAACCCACTCCAGTATTCTTGCCTGGAGAATCCCAGGGACGGGGGAGCCTGGTGGGCTGCCGTCTATGGCGTCGCAGAGTCGGACACGACTGATGCAACTTAGCAGCAGCAGCAGCTTCCACTCTCATCACGGGTAAATCCTCAAAGATGCAAGGTTTTCTAAATTAATGAATGAAAAAATTCCAAAGAAGAAACTACGTTTATACAAGAAAACCCCAAAGTTCCTATCTCTAGACCTAAAACGGTCCTTGCCCCCAAACATAAAAGCTTCCCTTTCCGATGCTGTTGGAAGACGATCATTCGCTACGCGGAGTAAATGGAAGCTTGTGAAGGCCCTGCTTCCCAGGACATTTATGTACTCCGGTAAACGAGCAGCCAGCACATCTTCGAGGACTTAGCTTTCTGTGCACAGATTCTCTTGCTCTATTCGCCTTCCCTGGGCAATATGTAAGTTTAGGGGCTCTAGCATCCAGTGGTTGCCAACGCCTCCTACACCCGAACCTGTGGGTTCACAGGTCCTCTCCGGTTGGAGTGCCACAGTATAGACGAACGCGGGATTATCTGTCACCAAGGACGCGCTGCCGGGTCCTGCACACCGGTTCTCGTCACTCCGTCAGTTCTGGGCTGCACGCCCAGGGGGCCGGTCTGCAGCCTCGCTCCATTTGTTCGGACCTGTCCCAGGACGCATCACGACTCTCAGCCCCATCTCTGTTCGGCTTAAGGCACCAGATCGCCTTCACCTGCTGCCACCGCGTTCCAGACAACAGTGGAGAACAGTATAGAGTCTCCCAGCCTGACCTTGGGCTTCATTTAAACTTTCTCGAAAACCTCTCGCAGCCCGGGGCTGGCTCCGCCTCCCGGGACATAAGGGTGAGGCGCACCCAAAGAGGTGGAGCGCGAGCCTCGGGGGCGGTGGAACCCAAATGGGTGGGGCCGGCCCAGGTGGGGTGGGGCCGGCCCTGGAGTTAGGGCGGCCCCTGGATGCGCCGCAGGCCCTGGTGGGAGGGGGACAGACCTGGAGGGGGCGGGCCCAGGAGAAGGCGGGCCCTGGGGGCGGAGCAGGCCCTGGCGGTGGTGCAGGCCCTGGGGGCGGGGCGGACACAGGGTGAGGGGCGGGCCCCGCGAGGTGGGGCGGGCCCTGGAGGTAGGGCGGCCCCTGGATGCGCGAAGGGCCCCGGTGGGGGGCGGGACAGGCCCCGAGGGGGCGGGCCCGGGAGACGGCGGCTCCTGGAGGCGGGGTGGGCCCTGGTCGGAGAGGGAAACAGGCCCGGAGGGGGCGGGCCCAGACGGCCGCGGACCCGGAGGGCGGGGCAGGCCCTGAGTACGGTGAAGGCTTTGGGGGCGGGCCGGGCCGGGAGGGGGCGGGACGGACCCGGGTGGGACGGGGCGGGATGGGCCGGGAGGGGGCGGGACGGACCCGGGAAGGGAGGGACGGGCCAGGAGGGGGTGGGCTCAGGCGGCTGCTAGGCCGAACGTGCCGCAGGCCGGCCGCAGGCCCAGCGCGCCACCATGGAGCGGCAGGGCCGGCGGCCGCGGGGACCGCCGCAGCAGCAGAGACAGCAGAGGAGGAACGGGGGCTGAAGCCGGGGCCTCCGGGTAGTGGGCCAGTGAACCCTCAGTCGTCCTTGAGCCCAGACTCCCGTTCCCTGCCTTTCTGGGCGCCGGCGGTGACCCCGCTGGACGATGCGCGCCCCGGGCCGCCCGGGAGGCTGAGTCCGCCGCCCGGTTCTCGCCCCTCGCCACCACCCACCATGGCCTGGCCCGGCGCCGAGGGCGCGGCTGACCGGCCGGGATCCCCGGCCTGGGGCGCCCCCACCGGCTCCGCGTCGTCTTCGTCCGCCTCCTCCGGCGGCTCGGCCTCGGCAGGAGCTGGGCTGTGGGCCGCGCTCTACGACTACGAGGCGCGCGGCGAGGACGAGCTGAGCCTGCGCCGCGGCCAGCTGGTGGAGGTGCTGTCCCAGGACGCCGCCGTGTCGGGCGACGAGGGCTGGTGGGCCGGCCAGGTGCAGCGGCGCCTCGGCATCTTCCCTGCCAACTACGTGGCGCCTTGCCGCGCGGCCGCCCACCCCGCGCCGCCGCCCGCCACACCGCCGCCGCCGCGGCCCGGCTCGCCCGTACACGTCGACTTCGAGCGGCTGGAACTCAAGGAGCTCATCGGCGCCGGCGGTTTCGGGCAGGTGTACCGCGCCACCTGGCAGGGCCAGGAGGTGGCGGTGAAGGCGGCGCGCTGCGACCCGGAGCAGGACGCGGCGGCGGCGGCCGAGAGCGTTCGGCGGGAGGCCCGGCTCTTCTCCATGCTGCGGCACCCCAACATCCTCGAGCTGCGCGGCGTGTGCCTGCGGCAGCCACACCTCTGCCTGGTGCTCGAGTTTGCCCGCGGCGGAGCGCTCAACCGCGCGCTGGCCGCCGCCAGTGCGACCCCGGACCCCCGCGCGCCCTCCCCGCGCTGCGCGCGCCGCATCCCCCCGCACGTGCTGGTCAACTGGGCCGTGCAGATCGCGCGGGGCATGCTTTACCTGCACGAGGAGGCGATGGTGCCCATCCTTCACCGGGACCTCAAGTCCAGCAACAGTGAGTGGGGACGGCGGGGCGGCGGGATGGGGGAGAGGAAGACGCCGTTGCGCCAGGCGCAGTCCACCTGGATGGGCTAGTTGACCTCCGGACTCTCGAAAAGCCCCCTGCGCAGACTTTCGAGGGCGCAGAGGTCCATTTGCACCCGGGTTACTTGCTTTGGAGCAGGTGACCCACTTTGCTTTGTGGCTTTTAGGTGCTTTTTTTTTTTTTTCTTTTAATTCAGATCAGACTTGCTTGCAAACCACACAGTTGTAGAAGATCTGGACTTTGGAAACCTCATAGTGCTGTTTGGCCTTTAGGTACACTAACTAGTTCGTTTGGATAGAACTTCGCCAACTGAGGCCTTTCTGGAAACCCATGCCCCCCCCTCCCCGCCCCCGTTTTGTCTAGTGGCCTTCATCAACCTGCCCTTTCCTTCAGCTTTACAAGCACTGTATTGAAGTCTCTTCTTTACCACTTTCAATATGGCTTCGTGTCCTTTGACGTCTCCAAAGTATTTTCATTCAGATGTCTCTGCCCGTGAAGTATGATTTCATTATTGCTTCAGTGGCTTGTGTGTTAGGGAATTGTCTCCAGACCAGAAACACCATTTTGTGCCATCATGCACATTTGGGTTGATTTAAGAGCAAGTTCATTTTCCTTGTGCAGGTACTTGAAATCTAGAAAATCTGGCCTGTATCATTCACTTTGTTTATAAATCAAAGTGCGTTTTACAGATGTCGATTAAGAACTGACAAAGGAACTCAGCCCAAATCCTATTAAATTTCATCATATAAAAGAGCTACTAGAATTAGCTGTTTAAAGTTTGATCTTCGGTATTGAAGATCTCTTCACAGTCTTAGAATGAGGTAAAATCTCATGAAAGATTAAAGGATGCAGCCAGAACTGGTGTTGGCCTACCACAGCTGCATGTGTTTCAACCTTGTAAAACCTGCTAGGACAGGAGCTGAGGCAAATGGAAACATTGCCCTTCTCCTGCTCTGCAAGACAGAAGAGTGACAGGAAGAAATGATATATTTGTTGTATGTTTATGTAGACTTTTTCTCCTATTCAAAATCCTAGAGCAATGTACCTGAAAATGACTAATGTAGCATTTCGGAACTGTAAATAATATGAGTGTTGGTAACTACAAATAAGCATTGGATTTTTTTTTTAATCTTATGACTTCTGTTGGTCCCCATGTCTTACAATTTAGATTGTAGCTGCTTGAGTGACAGGAACAAATTCTAACAAAATATGGGCTAGAAAAGTGGCAGGGGTGTTATGCGCCCTCAGAGTCCTGAAAGAGGCTGCATGAGGCCACTTACTTACTTTTGGACTGTGTTGCAGTAAAGACATAGCACAATTTCAGATGGACTAATCTTTGTAACTGCTTAACACCTGACAGTCTTTGTTACCAATTCGAGCTTGTTGCCTAAACTATGCTTTTACTGAAAGAAAGGTTTAACCTGCTGCCAAAGAACATGACCTGTGTGTCCCAGAAGCCCTACCCCTAGGGAAACCCACAAGCCTTTGTCTGCTGAGAGTTTTCTGCAGAACCAGATATTTTAAGGATGGCAGCAGCATCCTGCTCGTTCTGGCTCCTGGCAGTTGCTGTAGTTGTGATAGGCATGGAACCTGGCATCCTACAAACTTACTCTGCTGCCGGACGTCAAATCACCAACACCGGCAAGCAGTTTGGGTTGGACTGATCCTTAGACCCAGAAATTAAAGGGTCTGTAACTCTTACTTTTGCATTATGCTTAGGCTGTTCGGTTAGCTTGTAATAACGCTTAAGGTCCATACGACCTGTTCACAGAGGCAGAGCATGTCTGCCAGTGGTGGTAAAAGCGCAGAAGGGCAGGTTAACCCATGCTCCAGTGTATAAATTGAAAACTTTTAAAGTGCTAATACTATTAAATAGTGAAAAGAAATAGCATGACCTCGGAATAATAAAATGGTTAAAAATTTTTTATTGACACCAGAAAAACTTGTACCGTGGAACAAGTAGCTTACTGTGTCTCAGGGAGATATTATGTAATCTGAAGGTGATTATAGGCTGCAATTTAGTTTTTGAAAGACTTTTCACCCTCAGAGTAAGTTGCCAAACTTCCTGGAGCATTTTAATTTCTGTAATTGTTAGGCAGAGTGGCATTATCGCACTTTTAAAATGACTTAATTGGCTAGGTCACTTGCCTAGCCAAATATTTGTTACGATATGACCACTTTTACAGTTTTTAACTGTAATTTCTATGATATAAGCATTTTGAATGGGGCCTAAAAGGTGCAGAGCAGGGTCTAGCACATTGTCTTATCCTGGCTCTGGTATTATTTATTCAATGAATTAATGCAGGTCCCTGGGAACCCTCTTGTGATATATGAAGCCGTAACTTCTTGTTGAAACTTTTCAGTACAGCACAGACTCTATTACATTATGTTTTGTTTGACTCTATTGGATATTTGCTAATGGTGGTAGTGAGTTAATGATAATGTAAACAAGGTTTTAAAAAATCAATGTTGAATTTTAATTTTACTCTTTAGTCTGCTCTTGTAACAAAGAGCCAGAATACAACTACTTGGACCCGAGCTAGTAGAAATTATTGTCTTAAAACAAATGTTTAAATTTATCAAACTAAGACATGGCTCTTGATATATTTTCTTTTTTTTCTCATCAGTCTTTTTTTTGTTTTTAAGTCCTGTCATATCATTCTGAGACAATGTTTGTTGAAATAAAAACCAATCTTGTGATGTACAAGCAATTTTATCCCTTTTTCAAGAGACAGCAAAAGATTCAAAGTTGAGCCAAATGAGCAAGTTTTAAGCATCATTTATGTTGTTGAAATATGCTAGGCCCTGTCACTCCCAGATGCAAAGTAAATAGAAAATGCTTTGCTAAATCTGTGTACCACAACTAGAAAGCAATACAAGGCAACCTTGGGTTACTGTGAAAAGGACCAGTTTTATATGCACTCAGAGAAGAGAAAAACCATTGTGGGCTGGAACTCATTTATTCCACAGAGTTTGATGGCCCACCCTCTACCAGGAACTTCTAGCCCCCGGGATATAGTGTGAAAGCAGATGGTAAAGTGTTCCCCCAGCACAGGACTTAAGTCTCATAGGGAAGATAAATGGCAGTCATGCAAGTATCAGTAAGTGCTGTCAAGAAAAGAAAGCATGATGAGGGGTGGAGAGTGAGGATGCTAATCAGACGGGGTGGTCAAGGGCAGCCACTCCGAGGAAGTGACACGGAGACCTGGAGAAGGGGCAGAGGACGCAGAAATGAGCCTGATTGTTGGAGGACTGGGAAGAAGGCGGGCCGGAGGGCTGGAGCAGAGAGTAGAAGAGAGGTGCAGGCTGGGGGTGGCTTGCAGGCCCCTGATCCACATGGGGGTTCACTCTGAGCACCATCCATCAGTCCAAAGCCTCCGGGCATTTTGTGCAGAGGAGGGGCATGATCGAATGCCTGTGTTTATAAGATCACTCTGAAGACTGGACTAGGAACTGGCCTGAGTGAAGACTGGGAAATTGTTCAGGCCAGAGAAAGCATTGGTTTGGCTGAGCAATGGAAGTGGTTTTCAGGGAAGTCACCAAGAAGGAGTGAAAAGAAAATAGTACAATATGTGAATTGCTGAGGAGGGTTTGAATTATTAGAATTTAGTCTTAAGTGTTTTGTTTGTTCTGACATAGTTCAGGATAGAAAGAAGGATTGCATGGCATAATTTATGGTTCCTTTTTTACTAATGTTGCTTACTGTTTTCTACCTTTTTTTTTTTTTAAGCAGAAAATAAACGTTGCGTGAGAAACTGAGCCACAGACCTTGTAGCTGCTTATTTGTGTACTTTTTCTTTCAGTGATTAGGTATCTTTTATCCTGATTTTTTTTTTTTTAGCCTCCTGGGAATAATTATTGTATATTATTATCTACAAGGACATCTGCAGTCTATAAATAGACATAGTTATATTTATTATGAAATGCAATTTAGAGCTCTTACTAAAACTACAAAAGGAGTCTAATTTTTTTTTTTTTTCGCTTTTCTCATTAGTGCAGTGTAAATAAAGGAGCTATTTGAGAAAATTATAGCCAGCATGATCTCCAAATAAGGTGCTTACAAAGCTCATAAGAGTGGTTTGGAGGAGCTATTAATTATGCTATTATCAGTTGAGAGACGTGCGTCTTCTCCCTTCTCTCGTCTGTTCTTTTACTCCAGACATGCAGCTTCATGCCATGGCCTCTTCCTGTTCTAGGGGTTCAGGGAGATCAGTTCAGAGAGTCCAGTGCTGACAGAGAGCTGTCTGCTTCTGAAACAAAATTGACTAGAGATATATCTTTGAAAGAATGGCAATCAAAATGGGTCTTGATTTTGATCAGGCATGTCTTCCCCTTCCATTTTTATGCTTGCTTGTTGGAAAATAAATAGTCCACTTCTGATTTCTTTTTTAAATAGTTGTGAGTAATTTAGTGCTAATGATCATTTTATGGGTTTTCTGGTGGCTCAGACGGTAAAGAATCTGCCTGCAATGTTGGGAGACCTGGGTTTGATCTCTGGGTTGGGAAGATCTCATGCAGGAGGGCATGGCAACCCACTCCAATATTCTGGCCTAAAGAATTACATGGACTGTACAGTCCATGGGGTCACAAAGAGTCAGACATGACTGACTGACTTTCACTTTTCACATTATGCTCATTTTATAAGGTACATCTCAGATCGTTTTGTAGTCGTTGTCAAGTGTATCAAAGCATGGGAAAGAAAGCAGAGATAGGAGATCTCCTCCATCATTTCAGAAGGCCATCTGCAAGTCCCGCTTTCCCGCACTGGCATGTGAGGGTTGGACTGTTCTAGAACTGTGCAGTACCAGCAGGAGCCTTGGCTTTGAGGTCAGACCTGGGTTTGAATATTGGTGTCCTCTACGAGCTGTGTGACCTTGGGCAAGTTATATAACCTCACTGAGCCTGAAAGTCTTGATTTCTGATACTGTCTACTGAATTCCTGTCTTGGAGATGGAGAGGAACCTGTAGGGGAAAAATCTAGTTTTTTTTTTTTTTTCAATCCTTCATAGGCAATTGGGTACATTCTACATGAAAGCAGATGTTTTTTTAGTGAACAGTTAGGAGTCAGGTATGGCTAGAATGAAAAGTAGACAGTGGCTTTTGTTGAGAAGGAGACTGGTGTTTAGCTTGTGGCCAGTTAGCCTGGCCTTGAATGCCACGCCAAGAGTTGTGGACTGTCTAATGGCAAAAGCAAGCCATGGACAGTTTTGAGGAGGAAAGAGCTCTGACAAACATCTACAAAGAAAAGTATATAACCTTAGGGTAATTTGCTTTATGACTATATCTATCAATACCCACTATTATTAGTGGGTCAGGAATAAAAAATAAAATACTTAGACATCAGTTTGGCATAAATTGTTTATCATCTATGGCCAGAACCTAATTTTTATAATCCTTATTTATTTAGTCAGCTGATATAGGGCACTTTCTCCCTCTGACTCACCAGTGTTAGAAAATAATGACCAGATTTACTATGTCAGGCTGATGATTTTAACTTCGAATTTCAGTGTGACTTCCCAAACTCTCTGTGGTACTTGAGGGGCTCCCACAAGGTAGAAATACCTTGATGAAGGAATTTTAGGGGGCAGAAGGAAGGGTTCCTGGGGAGGCTGGGAGAACTGTGATGGCTTTATTTTGGAGCCTAAAACTTATATTTGTACAACTGACCCCAAAGCAGCAAGGATTTAGTTAGCTCTGACTCCACTTCTCACAAGCAGTGGGCTCATGGACTGAAACTTTCTGAACAGGGTAGTGTGAGGATCACTGAGAGAGTGTACTCCTGCGGTCAGCACACTTTCCTCTGTAGGTCCAGATAGTAAATGTGTTAGCTCTGCAGGCCCTGTAGTTCCTGTTGCAACTATTCAGCTCTCCAGTTTGGACCACAGGATGTAGTTCCCAGACTTCTGTATATGTCAGAGTACTTAATAAACTGTAAGCTGCAATCTAAGTGTAAGCTGGTGACTATACTTATTTCTGTGTATGATTTAGAAACACTTTGAGTGCTTTAAATAGTTCCTAACTTGCTTGTGTGTGCACTCTTTGATACCTGAAAGCTTTCCACAGTTCTTTATAACCCAAGGACATTGTTATTTCTGCAGAATATAGTGCCATGTTATCACGCGTTTATTCATTTTAGTTGGGGGTAAGAGTCTTCATCATTTCATTGCCTCCCTTGGTCCAGGCCAGCCAGCTATACAAGGAAACAGTCCCGCGCTCTGTTCCCTGCAGGAATGCTGCCCTCCGCACACTGTGCAAGTCTGCTTGTAACTTGGGCTGATAAGTTGAGGGTCAGGGAGAAGGCATGAAGTATTCAATTGCTGTTTTAACTGTTTCACTGCAGAGTTCATTGGACTTCCCTGGTGGTTCAGACGGTAAAGAATCTACCTGCAATGCGGGAGACCTGGGTTTGATCCCAGGGTTGGGAAGATCCTCTGGAGGAGGGCTTGGCAACCCACTCCAGTGTTCTTGCCTGGAGAATCCCATGGACAGAGGTCTCTGGTGGGCTGTAGTCCATGGGGTCACAGAGAGTCGGACACGACAGCAACTAAGCGCAGCAGCAGAATTCATTACTGGGACGTTTTTTATGCTTTTTGAAAAAGAGCGAATCACATGCCATTTGGGAAGAGTGTCTTGACTACATATAGGAGATTTGAGTTATTGTTGGCTTAATTGACTTTCAAGAGTTACTTTGTTTCAGGTTGTTTGCAAATATTGACTCACATAATATCAACTATATTACTTTCTGTTTACTAACTTATTCATGTAGGATATTGTGGCAGATTCCTCCCTCATGAGTTTTCTTTGTTCCGTACCTTGACAAAATACGGAAAATGTTCAGCCGATAGAGCGAGCTGCTGTTTCACACACAATGAAATGTAAGAAGTTTTCTCACTGAAACTGAATATTGTGTGTGTCTGTGGTGGTAAGAGCCATGTGAAGTCACGATTTAGCTGCTCACGTGTCCGGAACTTGCAGCGGTCTCTCTCCTTGTATATAGTGGGCTGACTCATTCATCACACCATTTAGTGGCTGCACTGCATGCCAGGGATGCTTCTGGCTCTGGGTAGTCAGTGGTGAGCAAAGTAGAGAGCAAGTGCTTCCCCTCATGGAAGTTACATGCCAGTGGGCAGTGTGGGCATTAGAGGGTAAATGGTGAAAGATGTAGTATGGTGGAGGGTGGCAATGCTTAGTGCAGGAGTACCAGGTCACTTCAGTCTTTGCAGCCCAGTGGACTGTAGCCCGCCAGGCTCCCCTGTCCACGGGATTCTCCAGGCAAGAGTACCGGAGTGGGTGGCCGTGCCCTCCTCCAGGGAATCTTCCTGACCCTGGGATCAAACCCACTCTTAGTCTCCTGCATTGGCAGATGGGTTCTTTACCATTAACGCCACCTAGGAAGCCCAGTGCTTAGTAGAAAAACTAAAAGTTGTAAAGGAAGGTTGAAATCTTGGAGTGAGCAGCTAAAGATTAGCGTGTGGTTAAGAAAGGCCATCCAGAAAAGGAAGCAAAACCTGAAGAAGTAGGAAAGCGGATCACCTGGAGAAACAAGCTCTGGTTGAAAAACAGAAATCTCTCCCCAGAGCAGGAGCCTGCTGTGACAGGAGAGGCCTGGAAGGGAATCATGGGGCACCCGGGAGAGAGGGGTTGGCCCCTGGAAAGTTTTTGAACCAAGGCCTGGGCTCTGAGTGACATTGCGGCAGGTCACACTGTCTGCAGTTTTGAGAACCCTCGAGGAACTAGGGTGGAAGTGATCACTTGGGAGTCAGCAACACGTCCGTGGCATGTGAAGCCCTGAGAGTGGCTGACATTGTCTGGGGACTGAGTGCCAAGAGGAAAGACCAGGGGTCTGAGGGCTGAGCCCTGGAGGTCACCAGGGATTAGAGGCCCTGCAGAGAGGGAGGAACCAGGAAAAGGAGCAGCTGGTAAAGGAATGAAAGTGACAGAGTGTGCGAGTGTTGTGACACTTGGGGGCCAGAGAAGAACAGGGTTCAAGGGAGAACGATCAACCGCGTCAGTTGCAGCTGATGGGTCAATATCCAAATAACTACTTTGCTATCATCATTTCTAAAGCAGTCTGTGCTGTTTTAGGAGGAACAGGTGCATTGGTTATCCATACTCAGCAGCTGCCTTAACATGAAAAGGTTCATCTTCTTCCTGCTCCTTCTTCCCCTTATAGTAGTCACTCATTTAGCAACTGTTTATTGAGTATATAGAAATGGTAGTTGCTGTGCAGTAGAAATAAATGAATACAATGAGTTAGGTGCACATTCTCTCCTCCAGGTGCTTATAATTTAATTAGAGATGAGACCAGCAAGTGAGATAAGTGTAATGGGAGTGGCACAGCTTAAGTGCCTTAGAAATGCAGAGAACATCTATGACGTCCTGAGGGAAGGCACCCAGGGGGACATGGTATTTACAGGCTCGTATAATAAGGACTTCCCTGATGGCTTAGCTGGTACAGTGTCTGCCTACAATGTGGGAGACTCAGGTTCAATCCCTGGGTCAGGAAGATCCTCTGGAGAAGGAAATGGCAACCCACTCCAGTACTCTTGCCTGGAAAATCCCATGGATGGAGGAGCCTGGTAGGCTACAGTGCATGGGGTCGCAAAGAGTCGTCCACGACTGAGCAACTAAACTAAACTTTCGTAATATGGGAGCAGGGAGAGAGTGGCAAAGCTGTTCATTTTTGGTTTTTTGGTTTATTACTAGAAGGGGAAATTGAGATGCCAAAGGCCAGTGGGACCTGATGGCCGTCTCACAGTAGGTGCTGCAGCGAGAATCCAGGGCTGGAGCTGGGCTGCCTCCATGGGAAGTGGAGGCCAGGCGTGGTTTTGTGGAGGGTGCAAGGGGGAGGCAGTCCACACGGCTGGCACCAGGAGCAAGGAGACGCTAATGTAATGTCATGTTTTTTAGAAGTGGCCGTTAATGTACGGAAATTTTAGGGTGTAGGATTCCTTTTGGAAAGTCCAGGAAGAGCTGAAAAGACATAGAGATGAGATTGAGGAGGGACTTGAAGACCAACATGAAGGCCTCCAGAGACTGGTGAGTGAATAAGTACTACAGGTGTGGGAATGGATGGAAGAAACGTGAGAAAGTTCAGCGCTATTTGGTAAACTTAGAAAGTTATCATTTTTTCCCCTGGAAATGAATGGCTGATTGTTTTCAGACTTGAAATTCACAGAGTAACATTACTGTCTTAGGCTGAGAGGTGGTGTTTTGTTAATATATTCTTTCACATTGGTGCTTTCCTCAATTGATTTCTTTCTTACAGACTTTTTTTTTTTTATAACATAGTCCTAGTTAAAGGTTAATTGAAATGAACCTATTTGACTCAGATGGAATTTGGACTGGCACTCCCATAAATGGTGAGGAAATAGAATGGATACATTGTAATTGCTTTGAAAAATATATACATTATATACTATAATTCAGAAAATACCAAAGTGAAACTTCAAAGGAGCTGGAAAAAATCAAGTGCCTCATGGTTGAATAAGTAGACAAAACACAGGTTGTAAAGGCTGATTGTTCAAGAATGGGGCTAACAGGGGTCAAAAATCTTTACTGAAGTCGCATAAAAAGGGGCTTCAACATTCGTCGCTGGGTTGCTAGCAAGAATTGACTACTTTCTGTGGCCCAGAAATTGATGTGCCCGCTTCATGCATGGTTGTTCCTTGGGGTCCTCTTCCTGGCAGTGGGCAGGAAGCGGAAGCACCGCAGCCTGCCCTCCGCTGAAACCTGGCCAGGTGCCCGGTCACGTTACCTGTCGGGACACTGGCTATTTTTGGTTTCGGTCATTTTGCCCAAAAGATAAGGAATTTGAAGAATTCTGCTGAACACTTCTGAAATAGAATCCAGAACAATGGGCCTTTCATGGAACTCTAAACGTTTGACATTCAGAGTGTTATTTTAACTTGTTTTCTGTTAGTTCAAAGCTTCTGTGGAAACCTCGGGCTCCAGGTGGGAGCAGGTGTTTCAAAGCTGCCAATGCAGTGGCTGCTAATAGTGCATTCTGCCATGGCATTGCTTTAGAAATGCAATCCTCTTTAAATATTGAGTGTTTACTTCTCACTGGTAGTTCTGCCTTTATTTTAGAGTTGCCTTTCTGAGGTTTTTTGCTTCTAAGGGCTGTCAGGCATTACTTGGGGCCTGAGGATGTGGATTGGTTATAAGGCCCATTTTAATCAAGGCATCCTCATGCCTTCCTGTTTGGAAGTTTATCAGAAGGAGGAGATAAAATATGTGAAAATGTCTTGGAAAACACAGTTATATAGAACTGCCAGCCAACTCGACCATTAATGTAGAGTCTTGTATGGTGTAAGGATATCATCATTTAAAAGTGAAAGTAGTGTATATTATGAGGGGGAAAACATCATACAGCTGATAAAGTAGCTTTGTGTGTGTGTGTGTTGGCCGCTCAGTCATGTCCGACTCTTTGCGACCCCACGGACTATAGCCCGCCAGGTTTCTCTCTCCATGGAATTCTCCAGGCAAGAATACTGGAGCATATTGCCATTCCCTTCTCCAGAGGAACTTCCCAACCCAGGGATCAAACCCCAGTCTCCTGCATCGCAGGCAGATTCCTTACTGTTTGAGCCACAGGGAAGTCTCTGTGGCTAATTACCTATTTTTTGTTTCTGTGGTTCAAGTATACAGGATTTTAAAGGATCAAATATTGATTTTTTTCTTGATATTTATGCGGAATTAGCACTGAGAAATAAATATACCTTAAGTTGACATGGAAGAAAGGAAAATTCAAAAATTAACAAAGTGAAATTTCTGATTATTCTGTTCCCTTTTTGTAACTGGTAGCATTATTAGTAACAAGGAAGACTGGGTTGCTAGCAAGAATTGTCTGTTTCTGTGGCCCAGAATTTGGTGTGCCCACTTTGTGCCCGGTCATTCAGATGCATGCTCTTCAGATGGGATCTGAAGCCTGGCCCCGTATGGTACCGTATGATCTGGGTTACATTTCTAACTATGACCTGGAAACTGTAAATTCCAGACTGTCACAGAATGGCATGAAGGTCCAATGAGATATGAAACGGAGACAACTCGACATAGAAGAGGATTAGTTAGTGGGAGATAATTTTCTTATTATAACTGGTGATATTAATAGTTATCATTAATGAAAACTATTCTATTGAGTGTTTGGTGTATGAGGTACTGCCTTAGGTGGTGTTGGGGGGATGGAAGGGGGTCCTTGCTCTCTGCATATTAGTTAGAAGTTCTAGGGGAGGGAACATTACATGCAACAGTATTTATTCAGAATTGGCAACTTGTATAATCAGTCCCCCTTCAGCTAGCTCATGTTGCATTAACTCTGTGACTTCAGTGACTGTCTAAATTGATGACACAAATGTGAATACATTACAAAGTGAAATTTCAAGCCTTGCAAAGTGATAGGATTTCCTGACATCCATGAAAGTGATATTGAAGATTTGCTAAAAATGCTTTCAAACCCATTGATCACGGGTATATGTGGATACATGTATGTGTAATCCTTACGAAACGCTTACTGTGTTTCAGACATGGTTCTGAGCACTGTGTGTCTTCATTTGTTCCTCCCTACAACCCCATGACGTTCACATTATCATAATTCCCGTGACAGACAGCAATCAGAGGCAGAGTCCAAACCGAGCAGTCTGCCCTGCACGCATGCTTCTGTCGTGATGCCTCGGGGCTGCTCTGAGATCACGTGGTAATTATCCAATGGCAGGAAATCAGAAAGGACGACAGCGGGCTCCTGAATACAAGCAGATTTCCAAGGGATCGAGAAAGCGGTTGTGAAAAATTTATAACCGCTGTCAACTGAGCAATGCTGGCCGTAGTTAGGACCATGGACCCAGGGGTCAGACAGCCTGAACCTTGAACGGCATTGCTCCTTAGCTCCGTGACCTTGGACGGATTACTCAGCATCTCTGTGTCTCAGTTTCCTTATCTAGCAAGTACAGGTGATAAATAATATCCACCTATAGCACTTTGGTGGGGGTTATCTGATTAAAATACCCGTTAAGTGTACCGGACAGAATGTGCTCCATCAACGCTGATTATTTCTATAACATTTGGGAAAGTGCTTCCCCTTTTCCACAGATCAAACATGAAGAATGTCTTATGCTCTTTTCCAGTTTTGTTTGGATAATTTATTTTAAGAAATCTCCCATGCTTGTTCATTTTTGTCCTTTTAAGAGTTAGTGCCTAGTTGTTTAAACAAAAGTGTTGTTAAAGAATAAAAGGCTTTTCAAAAAAACTTCAGTTAATTTATTCATTTTTAAATGAAACAAAGGTGAATATTTTTAATGATAAAAGGTGCAGTTTATAAAGAAGATGGACATCATAAATCATTAGACACCTAATAACAAAGAAAGATACATAAAACAAAAATCAGAAGAAATATAAGGGAAAAGAACAAAATACATAATCATAGTGAGACATATTAACATTTCTCTGAGAATATTTTATCAAGTGCAGAAAAAATAAGAATAGGAGCATCTTGAATGATGTCATTAATAATTTAAATATAATAGATTAATATATTTAATTATATTAATCTTGTATCCTGCACAAATATATTTAAAATTTTGCATCTCATATGTTGTTATTAGATGTCCATAGGACATTTAGAAAAACTGGCAAAAAAGATTAAAATAGACTTTTTCATGTTATTTTTCAAGGTGAAACCTGAATAATAACTCCCCCTACACACACACAGACATATACTCTATTAACTCTGAAATTTGGGTTACTGTTTGATTGGATTCACTGTGTTGCTCACTTTTTTTTCAGTACTAATTATCTTCTGATCGTGAAGACCTATCTCTTGCGATTTTTGTGAGGATTAAATGAAATAACGCCTGTAAAGTACAGGGAATATAGTGAATATTGACAGTTACCAATGACTCTTATGGACTGGTTATTATTTCTGTTAGATGGGAACTGGCCTGGGCAAAGGATAAACATGAGAATGGGCATGTTTTGTTCATTTCACCTGTAAACACCATGCACCTGTGCTGAATCAGACACCACAGAGTGGTTCCATGCGGGTGAGCACGAATGTACACGTTTCTTACCGTCTTTCTGCTCTCCTGCCATGCCCACCACACACACTCTCTCCCTCACTCACACACTCACTGTGTCACACTTACTGTCTCAGCGCTCACAGTAGTGGAGGCATCAAGTAAGTGCAAACACAGCGGTACGTGGCGCCTCGCAGAGCTGTCACCAAAACACAGAGGTCACGTGAGTGTGGAGGACGTGATGCTTCCTGACTTGGGGTATCTGGAAGATGTCACTGAGCAGATACTGCTTGGGCTGGAGGAGCAGCCAGCCTGGCTGGAGCAGAGGAAGCTTATCCGTAGAGGAACCGGGCATGGTTTGAATGTAGCTTGCTCTGTGAATCTAGGGGCTGTGATTGCCCAGGTTTCAGAGTGTGGACATTATCCCTGAGTTATGGGGACTCATGGAATGTTTTAAAATGCAGGTTATTGGGATATAATTTACATAGAGTAAAACTCACCCTCTGAGGGTTCACTTTGATGAGTTTTGACAGATACATATAATCCTGTGACCACCACCACCAAGAGAGAGAATTTGCACACCTTGGAAAAACTCTCCCATGAAGTGCTGCCCTCAGACCTTTCCCTTCAGCCTCAGAGCTGCTGGTCTGATTTCTGTCCCGCTTCCAGGATGTCATACAAGATCATTGTATGAAACCTTTCATGTGGGGCTTCCTTCTGTTAGTGTGGTGGTTTTGAGAGTCGTCCCAGTTGTGACATGTATCGGTAGTTTATTCATGAGAGGCTTAAAAAGATAAAAAAGAGAAGGACTGTAATTTGGTGTGAGATGGTGGCAGGGTAGTGGGGGAGTGGCATCTTCAGGGCATTCAGTTCAGTTCAGTTGCTCAGTTGTGTCTGACTCTTTGCGACCCCATAGACTGCAGCACGCCAGGCCTCCCTGTCCATCCCAAACTCCCAAGATTTACTTAAACTCATGTCCATTGAGTCGGTGATGCCATCCAGCCATCTCATCCTCTGTCGTCCCCTTCTCCTCCTGCCTTCAATCTTTCCCAGCATCAGGGTCTTTACCAATGAGTCTGTTCTTTGCATCAGGTTGCCAAAGATTGGAGTTTCTGCTTCAGCCTCAGTCCTTTCAATGAATATTCAGGACTGATTTCCTTTAGGATGGACTGATTGAATCTCCTTGCAGTTCAAGGGACTCTCAAGAGTCTTCTCCAACACCACAGATCAAAAGCATCAATTCTTCAGTGCTTAGCTTTCTTTATAGTCCAACTCTCACATCTATACATGACCACTGGAAAAACCATAACCTTGACTAGATGGACCTTTGTTGGCAAAGTAATGTCTCTGTTTTTTAATACGCTGTCTCGGTTGGTCGGAGCTTTTCTTCCAAGGAGCAAGCGTCTTTTTTAATTTCATGTCTGTGGGGCATTAGGTTGAGCTGGAATAACTGAGCTGCAGGCTAGAAGGAGGGTTTTAAGGAAGGAGCAAGGGGATAAGTTAGAAAACACAGTAGGTTTAAACCATCCCTTTTGTAGCAAATGGGAAGGAGTCGCGTGGATATGCAGCTACATCAGATCCTCATGGAAAATAGTGGGGCATTTCTGCTTGGTTATAGGCAGAGAAATCAGGGGAGAGAGGAACCCAAGGCTCTGGGAAGGGCGGGGCTGGGGGTGCAGCTGGGCAGTGATGGGAAGCAGGGTTGTTTTAGCTTCTGCTACCTGAGTGTGGCAGACGGACACGACTGAAAAGACTTAGCACACACGCACACACGTGAGAGCTCAGGGCAGCCCTGACCTCAGCTCAGCTCCTGGAAGCTGCTCTTGTAACTCTGCGTTTTGTCAGGGGGCTGGGGAGCCAGCATCTGGATAATGTTTCTTAGAAAGTTTTACTTTTTGCTGTATTCTGATCTCTGGGTAAAGCAATCCGATCTCATAAAATAACTTAATGGGTGAGCATGTCTATTCACATTTGGCAAACTTAAGATAATCTTTGATAATAATGATTTATGGTAATATGCTGTCTACTTGCAATACTCTGATACATTCAGTAGAAAAGACTACATTTTTAGATCAGGACCTAAGTTCTTGGAAGAAAACCATGTATTATTTTCCTGTCACATAAACTTTCACAGACTTCTGATTCTCCCTGTGATATCTCAGTTAAATGTTTCCAGCCCCTAGAAATCATTTACTTTCTCATAAAGATGTTAAGCTGTGTTGTGTCTGGATTTTTTTAAACTTGTAACTTCAGGCACAAATGACCCACTAAAGGCTATGAAAAGCATGATGTATTAATAAGATAAAATGGTAAAATGCAGGTTTGTTCTCTTCACTGCTAACTGCAGTGAAGACTGTATTTTAAAAGCCACTGAAAAATTATAAAAATAAGCGAACACTCTCCCTTTGTTTTTCCCTTAGTTTTGCTCCTCGAGAAGATAGAGTATGATGACATCTGCAACAAGACACTGAAGATCACAGACTTTGGCTTGGCGAGAGAATGGCACAGGACCACCAGGATGAGCGCAGCGGGCACCTATGCCTGGATGGCCCCAGAAGTCATCAAGTCTTCCTTGTTTTCCAAGGGAAGCGACATCTGGAGGTGAGTAAGCATCATGCATTTTGCTCTTGCAGATGTTAGCGGAAACTGGTTGCTGCACTTCCATTAAATGAGTCCCAGGTGTTAGTTGCTCAGTCGTGTCCAACTTTTTGTGACCCCGTGGACTGTAGCCCGCCAGGCTCCTCTGTCCATGGGATTCTCCAGACAAGAATACTGTAGTGGGTTGCCATTTCCTTCTCCAGGGGATCTTCCCGACCCAGAGAGCGAACCTGGGTCTTCTGCATTACAGGCAAATTCTTTGCCATGTGAGTCCCAAAGTATTGAATCATTCTGAGCATAATGGATAGTAAAGATGGTCCCCAGTTTGTGGTCATTCCGTTTAACAACTTTTTTGACTTTACAATGGTGCAAAAGTGGTATGCACTCTCTAAAAACTGTACTTGGGATTTTTTTTTTATCTTTCCCAGGCTAGTGACACATGGGCCAGTCCTCTCTTGTGAGGCCAGGCAAAGGCAGTGAGCTACAGCTCCCAGTCAGCCCCACCATCAGCGGGGGAAACAACCAATAATACACTTACAACCATTCTGGACCCAGATAACCACCCTGCTTTTCAGTTTTGGTATCGGATGCAATCAACTACACGAGGTAGTCAACACAAGACCAGCTTTAGGCTTTGCGTTAGATGATTTTGCCCAACTCTAGGTTGATGTAAGTGTTCTGAGCACTTTTAGAAAGACTAGGCTAAGCTTGGTCTTCCCAGGTGGTGCCGGTGGTAAAGAACCCGCTTGCCAGTGCAGGAGACAGAAGAGATGTGGGTTTGATCCCCAGGTTAGGAAGATCTCCTGGAGGAGGAGGGCACGGCAACCCACTGCAGTGTTCTTGCCTGGAGAGTCCCATGGATAGAGGAGCCTGGTGGGTACAGTCCATGGGGTTGCAGAGGGTCGGACAGGACTGCAGTGAGAACGCAGCATGCACGGGCTAGCCTTCTGTGATGTTAGGTGTATTCAGTGTATTTTCAGCTTACTATGGAGTTATCCAGATGTGACCTCATTGGAAGTTGAGGAAGATCTGTTTGGGGCTTTTTGAAGGTTTTGTGGTTTTGATCACGTTAGTTATAATCATGCTGGAATGGGTAACTTGAGATTTTGATTGTTCTAGGACTTCCATTTGATAGGAGAATCTTATTAAATCTGAGGTTTGATTAAAACTGGTTATAGTTTGAGTCAACAGTAATGTCATTTTGTAAGACCTGTCGGTAAATAAACATAAATCTCACTTTAAGCAACATTTTGATTCCTCATGACTCACACACAGAATGTTAGCGTGGAAGGAGTTTGAAGAAAAAATTTAGATCAGCTCCTTCATTTTATAGATTGAATCATCTAAAGATTAAAGCTTCTGGTTTGGGAATGGAGAGCTGGACCAAAGTGGGATCCCAGGTTATCTGAATTTTCCATTCAACTGTCTCCTTAGGGAGTGAAGACACCATCCATGCCAGAACAACACAGAGAGCAACAGAACAACTCTGTTTATACTTAAAATGCACCAGGAGCTTACTGGTCTTCACTTAAGGCTCATAAAATGCTGTGTGACTAATATTAAAACTCCAGGGTTTTTTTTTAATTGTTGTTGTTTTAACAGCTTTATTGAGATATAATTCACACATCATACAAACTATTGAATTCGCCAGTTTAAACTGTGCAATTTCATGGCTTTTAGCATATTAATAGAGTTGTGCACCTTCATCACCACAATTTAGAACATTTTCATAATCCATTAAAGAAATCCTATTAAAGGTAGCCATCTCCCTCAAAACCTCATCCCTCCCAGCCCAAGGCAATCATGAATCTATGTTTTGTATCTTTAGATTTGCTTATTCTGGACATTTTGTATAAATGGAATTATGTAATATGCGGTCCTCTGAGTGGCTTTTCAGTTGGCGTATTTTCAAGGTTCATGTCATAGAATGTGTCAGAACTTCATTCTTATCTATTGTTGAATAATATTCCATTGGACGGATAATACCACATTTTCTTGTCCATTTACCAGTTGATGGCATTGGGGCTGTTTCAACTTATTGACGAAATCTGAATAATGCTGCTATGGGCATCTGTGAAAAAGTTCTTGTGAAGACATGAGTTTTCCTTCTCTTGGATAGGAGTGAAATTGCTGGGTCACAGGGTAATTTTATAGTTAATCATTTGAGGAACTGCCAGACTGTTTTCCACCAATCCTCATTCCTACCAGCAGTGTATAAATAAGGCCTTCTAACTTAATTGTTATACTTACGACTTTTAAGAAATTTATCGCCTGTGCCAGGGGTTCTATAGCGTCTTTGGGCCGTTCTGAGAAATACAAAAGCTTGGGCCTCACCCCTTACTTAATGAGTTATACTGTGGTGATAGAGCCTGAGCACATGTGTCTTTATAAAATATTAGATGTGTTGTTCTTGACTTAATCACAGTAATTTTCTGAACATATAATGCCAAAATACTTAAGTGAAGTAGGTGATTGTTTTAAGAAATTATACTTCAAGACTCTGAAAACTCATAAAATGTACCATAAATCAATTTTACATTCTGAATAATTACTTAACACTATAACCATTTTACTCATTGTGTGCCTTTTAAAATAAACTATGTAATTATAAGTTATACAAATGCTGTGCAATCTACATAAATGCTTTATAGCAACCTCACTGACTATAAACATAGAATCAAGAAGTAAGAAAAAAAGAATTTCTAAAATCAGTCACAGTCTGGGTCTTAAAGTCCAGACACTCGTGGAGAGGAATTCCCTCAAAATCTGTTCTTTTCTCAGTTGTATAATATAAGCTTGGTTGTCTGATTTTCAGTAGAAGCATCTAATCAGAAGAGGGGAGAAGGATGCTAAGCTGGTAAAAAAGAAAAAAGAACAAAAACAGCAGTTGAGAACAGAGTAGGTGACAGGAGCGAAAGAGCATGAAATGTATGAAAAAGACCAGAGCCTACTGACCTCTGTAGCCACCTGGTGTGGAGCCAGACGTCCGCACGCATCTCCAGAACGCACCGATGTGTTAAAGCAGAGTCCTAGGTGTCAGGATGTGGAAGGCAGGGCAGGCTGTCCCTCTGAACTACACAGACCTTTGCTTTAGAACCTCCTTTGTAATATTCCCATAAAAATAATTGCATTCAAGAAGCATCGCCCTGGTCTGTGGGGCTGGTATTATATATGTACACCAGTGTATTTAGTGATCGTCCTCTCTGCCTCTGCCCTCCTTACCAGTTACTACTCTACGAGATAACTTTGACAGATATTATCACTGAACTTTTACTGTGACTCCTGTGATTACCCCAGTTTCACACTGACAGGTTTAGACATTTCCCCAGAATTGTAAAACTAATGAATAGCACACTCTGATCCATGGCTTAAGAGCCACGTTTCTGCCACCGCAGCCCTTAATCATTAGACCACTGTGTTCTCAGCAGAGGGCTTTTTATGCTATATCCCACTGAGTTTCAGAGAGCAGAAAAATATGCATTATGCTTTAGAAATTGTCCCATAGAAATAGTACCCCCCCCTTTTTTTTTTCCAGATTGGTTCTTACCAGATTACTTTGCTCTGGAAAAATGACCTATCCTAAATTATTCATTCTCTGAAACTTCCAAGAGGCAAAGTTGTGCTGTTATTGTTTTAATTGTTATTTTCTATTGAGAATAGCAAGGAAGCTTCTTTGAATTTAGGCAGTTTTCGGTTATTCTAAGAATTTTTTGGTCTTATGCTCTGAAATGATTTTTGTTGATTGAACTGTAAATTAAGTTTACTTACTCTTGAAATTAAGTGTGTGTCTCTGCTAATGCATCATAATACAGATAATTTTTAAGAAACTAAGCAGATAGCCTTTGAAAAATCCTGTTTACAACTTAATTACTAATACTTATAACATTATATAACCTAGAAGTACTGCACTGTATATTCCTTTTATTAAAAAATGTAAAGCAGTGCTTTGAGAGGGTAGGGCAGATATCCCTAATACTTCATCAGTGATTCAAGGTCAGCTCAAGGCCGTGTGAGTGGAGACACAGTCAGCAGAGAGTCAGCCCCGCAGCTCAGCCCCAGGCGTGCTGCCTCCAGGTCCAGGAGCCTTTCGGTGCTGCCCTCTTACCCCTCCTGGTGGAGAAGGGGCCCTGGACTCAGGCCCTCCAGACGGAAGCACCTCTGCTCCTGGGCCAGCAGCACATCAGCTGGAGGACCTGTGAGCCCCACTTGAGTAGGCACATTCTGTTGTTTCTATGTCCCTTTCTGAATGTTTCCAGTGTAGTCTGGAGTCCAGTGGGCACTAGTGGAGAGACCTATAAAGGCAGTGGTCATGGCCAGGATGACCTGCACCAGGGCTCCAGAGTCTCTCTGCAGACCAGCTCTTCTTCACAGAGGGCTTTTTGTATTTGTGATGCTGTGAATCACTGTATCTCTTAAGATCAGGAGATAATCAAATGAGACTCAGAAATCAGTTCCAACACACAGTTAAATGGCTTTTATTGCTTCTGAGCTGTTTTGCCTTTGCTTAGGCATATTTTACTGCCTTCTGTCTGCTGTCTTTAAAACTATGCTCAAATATCATATATAAGCAGCAAACAGAAGAAATGAGAAGTTACTTCTTTAAATTTCAAACTTTTATCTGTTCCTGGTAACTGGCAAGCCTCTGCCAAAATGTTATGCTTGCCTGCAAGTATCCCACTTCACTAGAGTCATATTGAACACTGGCCTTCCCCCTATCTCTTTGGAGCAGTTTTTCAGAGCTATCTGAAATGCAGTCTCCTGGGCTATAGTCCTCATTATGCCCCAAAATAAAACTTAACTCACACAAACACAAAAAAATTCAAACTTTTTTTAACTTAAAGTTAATGAAGTTTGAAAAGATTAGAAAAGTGAATAGCACTGTACTTCTTATGTTAATAGTGGTGGTTTAGTCGTTAAGTCATGTCCAACTCTGACAACCCCATGGACCGTAGCCTGCCAGTTTCCTCTGTCCATGGGATTCTCCAGGCAAGGATACTGGAGTGGGTTGCCATTTCCTTCTCCAGGGGATCTTTCTAACCCAGGAATCGAACCCTGATCTGCACTGCAGGCAGATTCCTTACGGACTGAGCTACAAGGGAAGCCCCTTATGTTAGTAGAGCTTAAAGCAAATATGCTCCTTCCTTATAGGCTAATTTCTTTTGCATTTCAACATTTTTTTGAATTTTTTAATTGAAGGATAATTGCTGTACTCAATTTTGTGGTTTTCTGTCATACATCAACAAGAATTATCCATAGGTACAAAGCTGTGTCCTCTCCCCATGCTTATGTGTTTTAAAGTCAGGTGAGTGTCAAGAGTGACTGATGTTCTATGTAATGAAACAAAAGATAATCTGAATGCACTTTATATTCTGAAAAAGATGACTTTCCTGGTGGCTCAGTGGTAAAGAATCTGCCTGCCAATGCAAGAAATGCAGGTTTGAGCCCTGGGACAGGAAGATCCCCTGGAGAGGGAAATGGCAACCCACTCCAGTATTCTTGCCTGGGAAATCCCATGGACAGAGGAACCTGATGGGCTACAGTCCATGAGGTCACAAAAAGTCCGACATGACTTAGCAACTAAGCAACAACAACAAAGAGAAACTGAGGTTCTGATTGGTTTTGTAGAAGAGAATAAATATGTATAATGTTCAAGGCTTATTTCTATGCTGCCCTGTACTGCCTTGAACTGGGCCAACTTACAGTCTCTACTATGGATGTGAACTGAAACTTGGTCCTTCAGCTTCATTTAAAAATTCATTTCGATATCCTTCTACTGTGTGTTTGCTGGTTCTTGTATGTAATTTCATTTGCCCTTGAACTGAAGCAGCAGTGACTCAGCTGGTAAAGAATCCACCTGCAATGCAAGAGACGATCCCTGGGTTGGGAAGATCCCCTGGAGGAGGGATATGCTACCCATCCCAGTACTCTTGCCTGGAGAATCCCCATGGACAGAGGAGCCTGGCGGGCCACAGTCCGTGGGGTCGCAGAGAGTAGACACGACCGAGTGACTCGGCACAGCACAGCACACGCCTGCATCGCATCTGCTGATGCTTTGAAGAGCTTGGCTGCTGCGGCTGTTCCTTGTTTTTTATTCTCCTTTCACTTTACCTTCCTCAGTTATAAAAAAGATGTGTCATGTCCTCCCAGCAGGCGCAGGGAGGCTCACAGGATTCCTTTGTCCGTCACTAGTAGGCATCACATCTCCTAAATATAAAGGGAGAGGCAGAGAGAAGCAATTTCAAAAACCTGCTTTAAAACAGCATGTTTGGACTTCAGTCCGTGCTGTATAGCATGAGATTCAGTAGGGCTGGAATCTTCAGTGTCCTGAAGATCCTCAGATGTGGAAAAAATGAGACAGAAGGACAAACATCAGAGCAACCACATTGCTCTTTATGTGTGGCCTGGTTCATGTTTTCCAGTCGCTCACTCGTGTCCGACTCTTTGCGATCCCACGAACTGCAACACACCAGGCCCTCCTGTCCTCACCATCTCCCAAAGTTCGCTCAAATCCATGTCCATTGAGTCGGTGATGCCATCCAACCATCTCATCCTCTGTCATCCCCGTCTCCTGCCCTGAATCTTTCCCAGCATCAGGGTCTTTTCCAATATGTCATCTCAACAGTATGAAAAGGCCTGGTTCTGGACACTGTTTAATTCAGTCATGTACTGCTTTTAAGCTTTCCTATCCACTAAGTAGTTTCAATTCCTCAGAAGAAGGCATAACGGATTTCTGGAAGGAGAGGAGTTGCATATGTTTGGAATGTTAAGTGGAAGAACCTACCTCTCACGTTGGGATAAGGGCCGCTGTGGGCTTTGCTGGAAGAGAAGATTATTAGGAGCTGGGTGAAGGCACTGATATGTTTCTCCCATTGACTGTGTCGTGAGGAAGAAAACCCCATCTAACTTTATGAAAACTCTCCCTCCCAGCTATGGAGTGGTGCTGTGGGAGCTGCTCACCGGAGAGGTGCCCTACCGTGGCATCGACGGCCTGGCTGTGGCCTACGGGGTGGCGGTCAACAAGCTCACCCTGCCCATCCCCTCCACCTGCCCCGAGCCGTTTGCCAGGCTCATGAAAGGTATTTGGGCGTCTCTGTCTCTGTGTGTCTGTGGGATCAAGGGAGTCACTCATTAGGACATCTGTACGTGAAACAGGTGACTGATGAGAACCTACTATACAGCACAGGTGCTCCTCTCGGGGCTCTGTGGCGACCTAACTGGGAAGGAAATCCAGAGATGAGGGGACGCGTGTGTCTGTGTAGCAGCCGAGCACACACGTAGCTGATTACTTTGCCACGTAGCAGAAGCTCACACACATTTGTGAAGCAGCTGCACTCCAACAAATATTCTAAAACAGAGAACATCTGCATATTTTTTTAACCGAAAGGGTACTTTCTGTAATTATAATTTTCAAACGATTTTAAATAATTATGCTGTTTTAAGAAAAACAAATCATGTCTTTGATCTCAGATGTCAGATTAAGTTTTGATGAACTAAGTAACTTAAAAACAATCCAGTTTAATAATAACTCATTTATACCAAAATTCAGTTGAATGGTAATAAATTTTTCATCAAATACACTAGTGGAGTTCAAAGGCAATATTGATTTGGCTTCATGTGTGCTATTTTTGATTCTTCCTAATGATCAATAATCCTTTACAGTCTCAGCTGACATGGTTTTGCCATGACCTTATCTATTTTGGTCTTATCTTTTTAAAAACTGTTAGGTAACTCTTTTTGTGGGCAGTAAGTTACCTTACTTGGAACCTCTCTTGTGACTATAACATTTCAGAGACCTAGGTTTTCTTGGATTGACTTTTAGAACTCTGAAACTGTCAGTCACGTGATGAGGGCAGCTTAGGCGAGATAGAGTTCTTGGTAAGGCAGAGGAAGCACACATCCGTATACTGATGTCAAGTCATGCAGACAACAAGAGCCTTATCTAATAGTAATTATCTCACAGGCTGCTGACACAGGCATGGTGTAAAATAAAATTTTCAAAATCATTATCAACTGATGTTTAAAATCTTGAACAGACCCTGTCAACACAGGCTGACAATCTGAACCATGTGGAGAAATGGACTTACCATGATTCTTATTTATTTTAGAATGCTGGCAACAAGACCCTCACATTCGACCATCTTTTGCCTTAATTCTTGAACAACTGACTGAAATTGAAAAGGCAGTTATGACTGAAATGCCTCAAGAGTCCTTTCATTCCATGCAAGATGACTGGAAACTGGAAATTCAACAAATGTTTGATGAGTTGAGAACAAAGGAAAAGGTCAGTGATAAATATTAACTGCATAACATGCTCACACTCATGAAGATTATGTAGAACATGAGGCAAGAACCACTAGACTAAACCACTAAACCATTATTTAAAAATATTTTCACACATCAATATTTGTTGATTCTTTCCTTCCAGTTAAAACAAAACAGAACTGTACTCTAAAGGTATAACTGGAAAAGAAATAACCTTTTACTAAAGGTTATTAAAGGAATTTTATTAAAGGAATTTTCAAATATTAAAAAAAACTTTAAAAAGGAGAAAGAATGACATACTAAACCCTTTGTGTGCATCAACCAGCTTCAATAATTGTCGAAAGATTGTCACTTTGTTAATTTCTTTTTCTATCATCATGTTTTTTTTAAACTGGAATATTTTAAAGTAAAACCTAGACTCTTGTCATTTTACCTTTAAATACTTCAGAATGCATCTCTGATGGGTAAGAATTTTAAAAACATTTTTCTTGCCATCATTATCTTTAAAAATAACAGTAGTTCCTTGATACCATGTAAGATTCCATATTCAGATGTCACAGTTTGTCTGAAAGATGTCTTCTTACAGTTGATTGGCGCAAATCAGAATTTAAACATGGGCTACATGTTTTCCATAAGGTCCTTCAAAACTTCTTTTATGCTAGTTCCCCCTTCTTCCCCCTCCTTTTGTCTTTAAAGCATTACTTTGTTGAAGAAAGTGGAAAATTGTATAAAAACTTTTGAACTTTTTAATATGATGAGTGAGGCTCTAGGTGTATGCATTTTAAGAGAAGGAAAATAATAAACTCGAGCGTTAACTAAGCTGAAGCTGTGTGTATGCTAACTACATACACAGTGTAAAGCAGGCGAGCAGAAACACACCTAATAGGAAGGCAGACGAGTGGGGAAGTGACTTCCCGACTGTCAGCAGCCCCCAGAAGCCTGCAGGTTTGGGGGGTGTTGTGTTTCAGTGGCAGTACTTACTCTTTAAAAGCTATTTTTCTAATACTTTAGCATTTGGATGACTCAGAGTTTCTCTTGGTTGTCTGAGGTGTATAATTGTTCAACAGATTAAATTCTTCTCTTGTGCATAGAAACCTGGAATATTAAGCCCATGAATCAAGGGAATTTGGACGTGGTCAAGCAGGAGATGGCAAGAGTGGACATCGACATCTTAGGAATCAATGAACTAAAATGGACAGGAAAGGGTGAATTTGATTCACATAACCATTATCTCTACTACTGTAGGCATATATATATATATGTATGTTAGTCACTCAGTCATGTCTGACTCTTTGCAACCCCATGGACTGTAGCCCACCAGGCCCCTCTGCCCATGGAATTCTCCAGGCAAGAATACTGGAGTGGGGTTGCCATTTCCTTCTCCAGGGGATCTTCACAACCCAGGGATCAAACCCACGTCTCCCGCATTGCAGGCAGATTCTCTACCAGCTGAGCCACCAGGGGGCCACCCTTAAAAGAAATGGAGCAGCCCTTGTAGTCAACAGGAGAGTCCAAAATGCAGCACTTGGTTGCAGTCTCAAAAATGACAGAATGATATCGGTTCGTTTCCAAGGCAAACCATTCAATATCACAGTAATCCAAGTCTATGCCCTGATCTCTAATGCTGAAGAAGCTGAAGTTGAACAGTTCTATGAAGACCTACAAGAGCTTTTAGAGCTAACATAAAAAAAGATGTCCTTTTCATTACAGGGGGCTGGGATGCAAAAGTAGGAAAGAGATACCTGGAGTAACAGGCAAGTCTGGCCTTGGAGTGTAGAATGAAGTAGGGCAAAGGCTAACAGTTTTGCCAAGAGAACACACTGGTCATAGTAAAAACCTGCTTCCAACAATACAAGAGATGATTCTACACATGGACATCACCAGATGGTCAATTCCAAAATCAAACTGATTATATTCTTTGCAGTCAGAAATGGAGAAGCTCTATACAGTCAGCAAAAACAAGACATGGAGCTGACTATGGCTCAGATCATGAGTTCCTTATTGCCAAATTCAGACTTAAATTGAAAAAAGTAGGGAAAAACCTCTAGACCATTCAGATATGACCTAAATCAAAACCCTTATGATTATACAGTGGAGGTGATGAATAGATTCAAGGGAATAGATTTGGTAAACAGAGGGCCTGAAGAACTATAGACGGAGGTTCATAACATTATACAGTGACCAAAACCATCCCCAAGAAAAAGAAATCCAAGAAGACAATAGTCGTTGTCTGAGGAGGCCTTACAAATAGCTGAGAGAAAAAGAGAAGTGAAAGCAAAGGAGAAGCAGAAAGATATACCCAGCTGAAGGCAGAGTTCCAGAGAATAGCAAGGAGAGATAAGAAAGGCTTCTTAAGTGAACAATGCAAAGAAATAGAGGAAAACAGTAGAATGGGAAAGACTAGAGATCTCTTCAAGAAAATTGGAGATAGCAAGGGAACATTTCATGCAAAGATGGGCACAGTAAAGGACAGAGATGGTATGGACCTAACAGAAGCAAAAGGTATTAAGAAGAGGTGGCAAGAAACACAGAAGAGCTCTGCAAAAAAGGCCTCAGGCAGTGACTGCAGGCATGAAATTAAAAGTTGCTTGCTCCCTGGAAGAAAAACTATGACAAACCTAGACAGCGTATTAAAAAGCAGAGACATCACTTTGCCGACAAAGGTCCATATAATCAAAGCTGTGGTTTTTCTAGTAGTTATGTACGAATGTGAGAATTGGACCACAAAGAAGGCTGAGTGCTGAGGAACTGATGCTTTCAAATTGTGGTGCTGGAGAAGACTCTTCAGAGTCCCTTGGACAGCAAGGAGATTAAACCAGTCAATCCTAAAGGAAACCAATCCTGAGTATTCACTGGAAGGACTAATGCTGAAGCTGAAGCTCCAATGCTTTAGCCACCTGATGTGAAGAGCCACCTGATGTGAAGAATGACCCAGTTATTCTTTTCCAAGACCCTGAAGCGAGGAAGGATTAAGGGCAGGAGGAGAAGAGGGTAACAAGATGAGATGGTTGGATGGCATTATTGACTCAATGGATATGAGTTTAAGCAAACTCCAGGAGATAATGAAGGACGGGGAAGCCTGGCATGCTGCAGTCCATGGGGTCACCAAGAGTGGGACACGACTTAGCAACTGAACAACAATGTACAATAAATGTCTGGGCAACACCACATTGCAAGTTATTGATAGACTTCATAAAGCTATGTAATTGTCCAGGAAGGCATTTTTATATGCCGTATATTTGTGATTCTAAAATTATAGAATTCTTCTCCTTTTTTCTTTATTTATTTTGAATTGGAGGATAATTGCTGTCCAAAGCTGTGTTGGTTTCTGCCATACATCGGCAAGAATCAGCCGTAGGCATTCACATATCCCCTCTCTCCTGAACCTCCCTGCCACCGCCCACGCCATCCCACCCTCTAGGTTGTCCCAGAGCACCAGGCTGAGCTCCCCGCACTACCTCAGCTTCCCATTAGCTATCTAAAGCAGTAGGGTTCTTTTTAAATAGACCATAGTGGTCTGCTAAATAAAGAGTCCATTTGCATGTTCCAGTGCTTGACATAAAAATATGGGATTAGAGTGTAACTGGGTCATTCTCCCATGTTAAATTACCTTGACTTATGTAGTATGACTCAGCATTACATCACTAGACTTTCACATTGACCATAATACTGAAGGCACATAGCCAACCTAAGTGCAGAGGAAAGAGCAAAAAAGTTGTGGTTTGAATATATGTGTGTATATATATACACACACATATATATGCATAACAGTTCTTGAGCTAGTGTACAATAATACTGTGCATGGGGCCAAGACACTAAATTCAGTCTGTGAGTAGCTTACTTCTGCTATTACCAGGCTGAATTGGGAATTCATACAAGATATGTCATGGGTATTCCCCCAACAGTAAATTTTTCTCTTAAAAAAAATACAACTTAAAAGCATGTCTTTGGGGAAATTGTTCTCAGTTTCCATGTTACAATTTCCTCCCAGCAAATGTGTTGAATGTCTGCTCTGTGCTGGGACAAGTGTGAGAGCCCTGCGATGTAGCATCCCATATCCGTGAGCAGTGCTGGACCACCAGGCTAAGGGTTTGGATCCCGCTGACAAGTTTTCAAAAGGGGCTTGATGTGCTACCCCGTAACCCTTGCCAGTCAACCACTGAAGTCAGAACCTCCTTTTCACTCCCCATCTGCCTTCCCTCCTCCTGCTTCCTTTGTGTGGTAATGAGATATTATTCCCGTAGGTACCCAGTCTCAAAGGTCTTGAAGATGTGGCCTCCCCTGTGACAAAGACCATCAGTGGTAATTCACTCCCCTGACCCCTGTGGTCCTCACTCATCACCTGCCTCCCTGCAGCAGCATCCTACCTGGGTGCCCTGCATCCAGCCTTGCTCCCCTAACTGAGCCCTTCAGCACACCAGTGACACTTCTAAAACGCAACTCAGAACCACCTCGCCTCAGTGGCCGACTCCTTTTCCTTATAACGTCCTGTGTTCTCCCACATTTAGCCTCCCTTTGTCCCCAGCCAGACTGAACTCTTCCATTTCCTCTGGTGCCGCTCTCCTGCCTTTTGGCCTTTGTGTATATTCTTTGTCTGTCCCTGGCCTGGCTTACCCTCTCCTCACAGTTGCTGCTGCTTCCTCCTCAGGCCCCCAGAGCCCCCTGCCCTTCATCTTTTGCACCACGTAGAGCGGCACAGCGTCCGACACTTTCTTTATCACAGCCGCACTGGGTCATACTTTATTATTATCTGCTTCTTCGTGTGTCCTTGGTCTGCCTTTCCTACTCGTTAAGTTCATGAGCTGTCTGTTTTATCCTTGGTCACACTCATCTGTAACACTGAGCAAAGAACTTGGCACGTGGTAGACGTTCAATAGATATGTTAAATACCTAAGTAAAATTTCCTTACAGGTTCCTAATATATATCTTAATAGCTGAGAGATATTAGTACTTACTATTATTGTCATTGTAGAAAATATTTGGCCGCGCTGAGTCTCCATCGCTGTGTGCGGGCTCTTCTCTGGTTGCGGCGAACAGGGCCCGCTCTCCGGTTGCAGCGTGGGCTCCTTGTTGTGGTGGCTTCTCCTGACGTGGGGCGCGGGCTCTGGGACGGACAGCCTTAGTAGTTGCAGTGCGTGGGGCTTCGTTGACCTGAGGCATGTGGCATCTTCCTGCACCACGGATCCACCCTGTGTCCCCTGCATTGACAGGCAAATTCTTAACCACTGGACCACCAGGGAAGTTCCAACTGTCATATTTTCTCAGTGAAAAGAGAATTTAAAAGTGTGTAAATGCCATGAATCCTATTTTGAATCTTACGTGGAGGACACCTCAGCTGTTTAACTTCTGGTTATATATAAGAAACTCACATGTATGCTCAAGGAAATTAAGGTTATTCACTTTTAAGTATTGTTTGTAATAATGAAAAACTGGAAACAACCCCAATATCCATTAATAGGGAAATAAGTGCCTAAACCATTGTATATTCTTACAGTAGAAATCTGTACAGTACTTAGATGAATGAACTCCAGCTGTATGTTTCAACATGGACAGTAGTGAGTGAGTGCTCAGTCATGTCCAGCTCTTTGTGATTTCATGGACTGTAGCCCACCAGGCTCCTCTATCCATGGGTTTTCCAGGCAAAAATACTGGAGTGGGTTGCCATTCTCTTCTCCAGGGGATCTTTCTGACCCAGGGATTGGACTCGTGTCTCTTGCATCTACTTTGGCAAGCGGAATCTTTACCACTAGTGCCTTCTAAATCTCAGACAATATAATGTTGGGCAGAGAAAGCAGTTGCAGAAGGATAATCACATTGTATAAATTTATAAGACCACATAAAACAGTATTATTCAAATGTACAGAAAGGCAAAGTATAGACAGAGGAAGGATATAAAGGATACAGCATAAGTACAGCAGGTCTGAAGGTGGGGGATAGGATTCACTGTGACGCACAGAGGACTTTAACAGGTCTGAAACAGATATGGTAAAAATTTAGCATCTGTTAAATATTGATAGTAAGTGCATGAGTATTTGCTGTTCTCTCTAGTTGTAGTATATATAAAATATTTCATAATTTTAACTAATTAAAAATAAAGGTTAGAGGGAAATCTGTGAGCTGCTAAAATCCTTTTTTTTTCTTTTGTGTAAGCCATTTTTTCAAATAGTAGACTTCTAGGTAATTTACTGACTTCCTTAGATTTTTCAGTGTTTTGTGAGTTTAAAAATTCAAAACTGATAAATGCAAACTTAGACCCTGATCCCCTTAATAAGTACCTAGAGCTCACTTAATAAGAAACAGTCATCCTGTTTGAGTCTGTTCAGATCATATCGTCAGCGTCACGTTCAACCGAGGGCACCATGTCTGGAAGGGACTTTCCCAAAAGCTCAGCAGTGAAGAATCTGTCTGCAGTGCGGGAGACACGGGAGATGTGGGTTCGATCCCTGGGTCGGGACGATCCCCTGGAGGAGGGCATGGCAACCCACTTTAGTATTTTTGGCTGGAGAATCCCATGGGCAGAGGAGCCTGGCAGACAATAGTCCTTGGGGTCACAAAGAGTCGGACACGACTGAAGCGACCGAGCACCACCACGTCTTAAAGAGCTCCCCCTGGTGGACGGCCAGGGACCCAGGCGAGGGGCCTGCAAGCCCGGAGCCGCGGAGAGGAGAAACGGGTGCAGAATGGGGGCGTAAAGAGAGATATTCCGGTTGTTCAGGGGTCAGAAGCAGGAGGACTCTCAGGTGAGTGCTCCAGGCATGAAGATCGGGTCTCAACAACTCCCCAGCTCTCGGAGCTGAGCAGGAGTGCGGTTGAGCCCGCTCCAGCTGTTCTGCCCCTGCCCCCGAGGAATTCAGGCGGACTGCAGGGGTGTGCACACGGGAGTCTGCCAAACCGTGACCGGCCCTGCCCGCGTGTTATGTTAAGTCTTTAGCAGAATGCCAGCTTCTCGAGCAGTCGAGCAAGGTGGTGCAGACCGAGGACTTGGGCCAGGCTGTCTGGTGGGGTCGGGGCGCTGCCACTGGCTGACGGAGACTGTCCTGCCGTCCTCCCACACCCCCACAAAGTGTCACCGCCATGCCGTCCCCCTCCTCGGGGTGCTGTGGGCTTCCGCGAGCGAGGTGTCCAGAGGGCTCAGGCCTGCGTGCTGCTTCCTAAGTGCTGACCTGTGTGCGTGTTCACCTGGCAACAAAGAAAGCGTGGCTTTGACTGAAGCCGGGGCGGGTCCCTGCCCGCACCCCTACCCCTGTCCCCAGCCCAGGTGTTTGGGAAACGGGGCTCTGAGCTGGAACATGACTGAGTGCATTACTTTTGCACCCTTGCAGTTCTTTGAAGGATTACTATCAGTGATATTATTAATATGTTCTTAAGATTTTTTTTGACCCCTCTCCAAATGGTTTTCAGGAATTCTAAAATGAGATGCTTAATAGCAAAAGTAAAAAACATTTGGGGAATGGAAAAAGACTTGGAGGAAAAATAAAACTTGGCATCACAGAATTTAAAATTTGGAAGCAATGTCATTAATAACTGACTCTTATTACTTTAAACTTAGTAATTATATATGAAATTGTAGGAGAGAGGCATAACCAGTGAGTTAATTCTTACCGTAAGTTAAAGTCACTCAGTCGTGTCTGACTCTTTGTGACCCCATGGACTATACAGTCCATGGAATTCTCCTGGCCAGAATACTGGAGTGGGTAGCCTTTGCCTTCTCCAGGGGATCTTCCCAACCCAGGCATTGAACCCAGGTCTCACAGGCGGATTCTTTACCAGCTGAACCACAAGGGAAGCTCAATTCTTATCATATGTGGTGAGAAAATTAAAAAAGCATGCTTTAAGACTGGATGTCTGCTCTTTCTCCATGTTGAGGTCTTACAAGTAATTTCTTTGCTAGTCTTTGGGTTCATTTTTGCAATATCCTGCAGTGGTGTCTTTACATATATATATATATATGATTTCTGATATATTTATATGATTTCTGTGCAGTGCTTTTTGAAATACAGCATTTACAGTATGTTGTGGGTCTTGGATTTACAATGAAAGAATATATAGTCTTTTTTTTTTTGCTGGAAGGTTTCAAGTTGCATCTTTTTTGATAGAGTCAAAAGCACAGTAGATGTGCTCTATCTGCCTTTCTTGTTCACTGATTGCTTGAGGTAGGAGGCGTCGGACTTGGAATTAATGGTCAGTGACTTGGCCGTGCTCTGCGTTATTCGGTAAACCGTGGCCTCCATAGATACCGGCGCCTCCCCAAATTCCTGGCTCCTTATCTCTGCATGTCTGTCTCTGTGCGCTGGGTGTGTGCACCTGTCTTTGAACCACTATGGGAAGGCCTGTCGCTGTTAATGATTAACACCTCGTGCCAGGAATGTGGGTTTTCCATTACTAGAGTGGCCTGTGCCAAGCAATTAAACACATAGCACTGCCTAGTAATCTCAGCAGCCAGAAGAATGTTTTTGTGTGCTTCATAATTTCAAAGAATCCAAAGGGCTTCTGATACCCCAGACTATTTTTTTTTTTATACTTTTGAATGCTTTAAAACTCATTCAGAAGGAAGAGTACTTGGCTACTTTCTCTTTGATCTTATTTTTTTCTCTTATGAAGTCTTAAGCAAGTGATTTTTTTTTTTAATTTATAAAGTCACTGCACAGGGTTTTACATTTTAGTTTGAGACCTGGAATTAAAAATGGTTTCTTATTCAATTACTGTAGCAATAACACAAAAAGCCTAAGTGAATTTACAGCCTTTATCTCTTCCTTATGCCATTTCATTCTACAATGGCTAATTGGGTTGTTATCTACACTCCTGAAAAGTAATATCTTAACAGAAGGGCAGACAGTAATGAGTTAGAAGTTGACTGGAATGATCCTCTCCCCAAATACACTACAGTAAAACCTCCAGTTTGAACAAACTGTAAAGCCGCCAGTTAAATAATGGATTCCAGAATTGTTTTAAACAGCTAGTGTTTTCTTCTTTCTTTTTCCTTTTCAAGTAATAAATAGTTATTTATATTTGGCACAATATAATGAAGAAATACTGGTCTCTCCTTATAAATCAGCTGATACATATTAGCAGAACTGATTTGAATAGTGATTGGTCTTAAGGAAATCATTTCTCTCATCATTTTGTTTATGAAATTTGTTTAGAAAAAAACAAATTGAAGGAATGTTTCAAAGCTGAGTTTCAGTCTACTTTGGTAGACTTACAGTAGTAAGATCAGAATTGATCCACAAAAAGAACCTTTATTTTTATGACTCTCCTTTTTTTCTTGATATTACCTTATTTGTTTGTGGGAGGATGCTCCTCCATATTTATTTTCCCTTATGACTCCAGTCCCATGGATCAACTCTCCTCCTTTCCAAGAGCGTCTGTCTTGCAGTGATTCTTCACATCAGTACTTTTGAGGTGGCCTCTGGAAAGTATGGCCTCATATGAAGTGTGACATGTTCGCACCAAGCTTGTAGCTCTCTAAGTTCACAGCCCAAGGCTCTGCCTGAGAAGGTGGAGTTTCTCACAAAGTTTTTGGCATTAGGATCTGGGCTTCCCTGGTAGCTCAGATGGTAAAGAACCCATCTGCAATGCAGGAGACTCAGGTTCAATCCTTGGGTCAGGTAGATCCCCTGGAGAAGGGAATGGCTACCAACTCCAGTATCCTTGCCTGGAGGAGAATTCCATGGGCAGAGGAGCCTGGTGGACTACAGTCCATGGGATCTCAGAGAGTCAGACACAACAGAGAGACTAACACACATGTTCTAAGATTAAACTTGTCTGGTGCAGTGTAAACAAAAGTTTGCAAACGCCTGGCTTTCTTTGCGAGTGCTTGATTTATGGCAGAGTAGTCTACAAGAGAAAGCAGTTCAGCACCAAAGGAAGTATTTATGTCTCTGATAAAGAACGGAACAGGTTACAGAAATGGAATAAGAATGGGGATGTGGATTAAAAACTGTAGTGTTCTCCGTTTTACTAGTGAGTAATTTTTTTATAATAGGAATAAAAGTATTCTTCATAGATTTTCTATTTCTTACCAATTCAATGATTCTAAAACCAAAACTGAGAGGAAGTTACATTTTACTCAGTAAGTGTCATGACAGAGGGGCTTCTGTTAGCTGATTCATGACATCCGTGTTGTGAAACGACAGTTTTCATCCATCCACGGGAACCTAAATAATTCTCTGTGGACTGACTGTATTTTCCAGTGGCTTATCCTTTTAGAGCTGTTGCGTTTTCATTTCTGATGGGCCTTCACCTGACTCCTGCCACATTAGCTTTGCTTTTCCCCTTAGTCTTTCCACCACAGTGTGTTAATTCCCTAAGCAAATTCTTAAATGCCCTAAGGAAGTCCCTAAGGAAAGAAATCTGAACTGCTGCAGTCTTCGGTGACTAGAAGAATTTTCCTTTAATTAATCAAGCTTTCCCTTTGGCTTTAATGGGCCTTCTTTTTTTCTTTTTCCTAATTTTTGTTGAAGTAATGTTGTGTTAGTTTCTCCTGTAAAGTGATCAGCTCTACGTATATATCTTATATCCCCTCCTTTTTAGATTTCCTCCCCATTTCAGTCACTGATTAGAGTTCTGGGTCTTTTCCAATGGGTCCTTCACATCAGCAGTTGGTTACGGCGTGTTGATATACATTGTGCGTGCCAGGTGATTGTAAAGGCCAGAAACAAGAGAGAGGGTCTTTACACTTGGGTGTAAAGACATGTGATGCCTCTTCTTGGGTCTTAAAACTAGAAGGGCTATGGACAGATGGGATCGGCGGCCCACAGCTTGACACCCTTCACACTTGAGCTTGTGGCTGGGTGCCCTGCATGCATCCCGTGGACGGGCTGCAGCCTGCCTGTGGCAGGGGACCAGCCCGTAGTGCCTCAGCCCAGGGGGATGCTTCCCGGCCTTCTTCTGAGTTGGGCTTTGAAAAAGGTGGGTAAAACTTTCAGAAAGAACCATGCAGGAGGAAGGGCAAATCTGAGAAACCGCCTGGTGAGGCACAAAACTCGACACCTAATGATGCTGTGCTTCACTTCAGTCGTGTCCAACTTTTGCGACTTAGTGTAGCCCTCCAGGCTCCTCTGTCGGTGGGATTCTCCAGGCAAGAATCCTGGAGTGGGTTGCCATGCCCTCCTCCAGGGGATTTTCCCGACCCAGAGATTGAACCTGCATCTCTTACATCTCCTGCATTGGCAGTTGGGTCCTTTACCGTCTAGCGCGCCTGGTGAGACTCAGAACCCCATGCTTAATGATGCTAATGGCCCCTAATACAAATGAGCTGCTGCTGCTAAGTTGCTTCAGTCCTGTCTGACTCAGTGTGACCCCATGGACTGCAGCCTACCAGGCTTCTCCATCCATGGGATTTTCCAGGCAAGAGTACTGGAGTGGGGTGCCATTGCCTTCTCCATACAAATAAGAGCCATGGATTAAATAAGCCATCCTGCCCCCCCCCCCACCCCCACCCCCAAAACGAAGCAGAAACACCCCAGAATTGCCAGATGGAGCCTGTGTGAGCCCCTGGCGAGCTGGGGTCCAGCCTGGCCTGGCCTGGCTGCGGGGAGGCTCCGGGAGGCCTGCAGTGACCGTGGTCCTGTCCCCTGTCCCGGCGGCAGGAGCTGCGCTCCCGGGAGGAGGAGCTGACGCGGGCCGCCCTGCAGCAGAAGTCGCAGGAGGAGCTGCTCCGGCGGCGGGAGCAGCAGCTCGCCGCGCGGGAGATCGACGTGCTGGAGCGAGAGCTCAACATCCTCATCTTCCAGCTGAATCAGGAGAAGCCCAACGTCAAGAAGAGGAAGGGCAAGTTTAAGAGGAGCCGCCTGAAGCTCAGAGACGGCCACCGCATCAGTTTACCTTCAGGTACGGCCCGCCCCCACGTCCCCTCAGAATGATGTGCCCCTCCCTGCTGTCTGCTGTTTGTTGCATCTGAGCGGGGCTGAGATTTTATGGCTGAGCATCTTCACCTCTTGCTTCAGTTGTGGTCAGAACAGAACGACCTAGTGAGTTTTCACGTGTGAAACTGCCTGGGGAGGGAGCATATTGCCGGGGACCAGAAGCAGTGTATCTGACTGCGAGCATCCTCTCCTAACTAATGATGTTTATTGTTTACTCCTTTGGAAATCAAAGCAGAATTCCTCTTTAGCTGATTGCATTGAACCAGCACTACACAACATGGTGAAAATCCAGAACAAACACATCTTTCTCAAAATACTTAAACAATCAAGAAACATAAAAGCAATGAAATGATTTCTTTGACCTACAACAGTTTAGGGTTTTGGTCTTTTGGTGGGCGGGGGATAAGTCAAATGGAACATTTAACTTAAACTTCGTACTTAATTTTTTAACCAAATCAAAGTCTGAAACGAAGGAACGGAGGTATATTTTAACATCGTAATTTAAGCAAACTTTTCATTAGTCATCACAATTGTTAGGCTACAGTTACCTTTTAAAATCTGAACATCAATTTCTTGCTTCCACAAGGAGCTGGGCTGTTATCTGGGGCACTGAGGTTGCTGTTCGCACCCTTAGCAAGGTATATTCAGTGTCTCAGTGATTGCCCACCTTCATCTAAGGGTTCAAAATTGTTGAGGTAAAAAAGTGAAAGTCAAAGTTGGTCAGTCGTGTCCAATTCTTTGCGACCCCATGGACTGTAGGCCATGGAATTCTCCAGGCCAGAATACTGGAGTAGGTAGCCATTCCCTTCTCCAGAGGATCTTCCCAACTCAGGGATCGAACCCAGTTCTCCCACACTGTAGGCAGATTCTTTACCAGCTGAGCCATGAGGGAAGTAAACCAGTAATTCTAGGCAACCTTTTAAAAAATATTTTAAATCATTGTGATATAACATAAATGGATTATGAAGAACTGACGCATTGGAAAAGGCTTTGATGCTGGGAAAGATTGAAGGCAGGAGGAGAGGGGGACAACAGAGGATGAGATGGTTGGATGGCAGCCCTGACTCAATGGACGTGAGTGTGAGTAAGCTCCGGGAGTTGGTGATGGACAGGGGAGCCTGGCGTGCTGCGGTTCATGGGGTCGCAAAGAGTCGGACACGACTGAGCGACTGAACTGGAATGGATGACATGTTGGGAGAAACGGAGCAAAATACAAAACAGCAAACATATGTCAATCCATAAAGTTCTTCGATGTTCTGTGTTGCGCTTTGTTTAAGGTAACCTCAGACGCCCCTCTGGGTTTCACAGTCATCTTCTCATGGGGAAGGATGATGATAGAGCAGGAGCTGCACCTGTAGGGTTGCTGTCTAGTTGCTTCAGTCAAGTCCAACTCTTTGCCACCCCATGGACTGTAGCCCTCCAGGCTCCTCTGTCCGTGGGGTTTCCCAGGCAAGAATACTGGAGAGGGCTGCCACTTCCTTCTCCTGGTCAGGGGTTCTTCCCGAGTCTCATATGCCTCCTGCTTGACAGGTGGATTCTTTACCACTAAGCACCTGGGAAGCCCAGCCTATAGAGAATACGCAGTATAGATGTGTATATCTGTGTATGTATCTGTCTCTCTCTATCTGTATTACATCTTAGAGTGCTCTTTACAGATTCCAGTGTTCTCCTGAGATGTTTGGTAATAGTGTGGAAATTTGATTTAAATAACAGTAACAATAGTTTTGTTTTATGTAAAATATGTATACATTATCTTGTAAAGATACTTACTACAAAATCCTTGCAGCTTGCCATGTATTGTGACTTCTTTGGTTGCAGAAGAAGTCCTTAATTGATCAGAAAATTGTTGCTATGGGGTAGTCAGAAGTACAAAGCATATACATCATTGATTAAGTGGTTTGATGAGGTGAGAACTGGCTATGTGGTCCTCATTCACTTTACCTCTGACCTCTTTGGGAACCAAAAAAAGGTGCTTTTCCAGGTCCTCTTCTAATGTTTGCTTTTAGCCAAAGTGTAACTTGAAAGACAACTCACTGGACTGTCTGACATGTCAGACATAATTTAAAATAGTCTATTTTCTTTAAGGTAAGGCTTCTTTCTGCTTTTGATATAGACAATAGACAGTCAGAGAGGCATTCAGTGTGAGTTTTCTTCTCTAGTCCTTAGCTATATCAGTGTTCTTCTATCTGTGTTGTGACCATATTACCATAATTAATATTCATTGATTCCCTGGGGAAACTTTGGAGAGGGGAGCTAATTAGGAACTGATGGAAAAGAAACTTGGGGGAAACAATGAAATCATTCCAGTGATTCTTTAATTCATGAGAGAGTGATTAAACAAAATATCACAGGGTCCCTGGGGTGGTTCTTCTCAAATTTTGCTTGGCTGGTACCTTGCATTTATTCAGCACTAAGTGAATATATTTGAATATTTTTGCTGGATTTGTATCATTCCTGGATAGTACTAGTTCCCTTTTCTGTTTCTGAGAATAGAGGGGTCATTTTAGTCACATATTTTTTTTTACCTTGTGCCACTTAATAAAAGATTCTAGTTAAAACATAACCTCAAAATCTATTGCTATAGTCCTAATCCATTTTAAAGGATGAAATGCAGTTTCTGTAATTTAGGGTGGTAGTTACCTCCTCTGCCCACAAGATGGTGCTACATCGCTGTGACACCGGTACCTCTATGGAAACTCATTAGAATCCCCCAACTCTGCAAGCCACCTCACCAACACAAACACGCAGAGTTTACTTACACAGTATCCCAACGTAGGACACACATCCAAAGATCCACAGAAAAGAATTAGAACTATAAAAACAATTATTTTTCTCCTTCAGTAGTTTTGCTTGGTGGAGAAAGCAATTATTTGTACCTTACATTCAGTGAAGTTAGTGGATTCCAATATTATGATCTGTTAGAAAATTCTTTAAGTTACCAGATTTTAGTACTATTTCATGGTACATTATTAAGGAAGAAACGGCTGGTAGATGACAGATTGGAGGGTGATATAACTTATTTTTCCAGCTGCAAACTACTTAAATCCCTTTTGCAGGAATTTTTCCATGTCTATCTAGCTTAAAGAATTTCTTAGAAATGTATCTGAGACTCCTACGAACTGGTTCTTAATATGTATGCCTGCATTTAGATCTTTAATCCATTTTGAGTTTATTTTTGTGTGTGGTATTAGGAAGAGTTCTAACTTCATTCTTGTAGGACAGCTGTGTTTCCCAGCACCACTTATTGGAGAGACTGTCTTTTCTCCAGTGTGTATTCTTACTCCTTTGTCAAAGATAAGGTACCCATGGGTGCATGGGCTTATCTCTGGGCTTTCTATCTTGTTCCATTGATCTATATTTCTGGTTTTGTTCCAGTAAAACTCACTATTAGTAAATAACAGTTGAAAATAAGAAAATTTTAAAAGACTTCATTCCTTTTTTTTTTTTTAAGAGATGGTCTAGATAAGTAATCCAGAGAGCTCTGGTCTCAAGGCATGGGGAGCAAAAATCAGGTTCTCCTAGTAGGAGGTATTCCCTTAGGGTAAGAATTCTAAGAGATATTTTTTCCTTCAAGCTTTCCGTACTGTTTGGGAATTAAACTGGTTGGGGGTCAGTTAACCTTCAACTAGCATTGTGTACTCAATTGGTGCAATTGAAGGTTCATAATTTTCATAGATACCCCCTTATCTTTTCTTTTTAATTGTTTTGAAAAATTGGTCAGCCAGTGTAACAAGGGCATTGTGTGTGAGCAACTTTCTCACACACACACACATATACACAGATCAACCTAGATTGTCTTTTTGACTAGAGTAGCCAAATCCTCACCTAAGCCTCCTAAAAAGGTGGAGTTAAGCAAAGAATCATTTTGGTGGTTAGAGAATGATTCAGATGACAAGCCAGAACATTGCTTAAAAGTTCTTTCAAAAAATTGTTATTAAATTTGAATAATTATCTAATTATTGTAATTTTGTCCTTCATAATCACTGATGGCAGCTTGTCATCTTTTGGCTACTTATAGCTAGGATGATTTATTGCTGGAAAACTCAAATGTAATTATTCCTGTTGACAATCCTGCGTAGCTACCTAATAGGGAAGGTGAACGCTTATACAATGAGGCAGCATAATCTAAGAGTTGGTAAATTAAATTGTGTACAGTCTTGGAACTTGTAGAGAGAGAAAGAACGGTTGTGGCAGATACATTTGTACAGTGACCACTTTATATCACTCCTTCTGTATTATGTTCGTTTTGAGCCCAAGTTGTATTTTTAGAACATATAAAACAGATCAAAGAGGTTTTGAAACTTTCAGGAGTTGGTATGTCTCTAAAGCCAGGGTATTCTAACTTCAACCACTTCACAAGAGCCAGAGGCCTGCCACACTCACCTGTCTGGCATGCGTGAATGTGAGCAAGCATGTGTACGTGCCTAGGGAGAGAAGGCAGAAGCCCCAAAAGGACTTTTCAAAGGATACTGCAACTTTTAGTGTAAAATGAGGATTCCCACTGAGCCGTGTCAGTGTCCTTCATGAAACATGAATATTGCCAGTGAAAATGTACAGGTTTAATCAAAAGCCTGTGGACCACGTGATAACCTGCCGTGAGCAGATACCTTGAGAACAGATCTAGCAAGCAGTCCAGAAAACACTGGGCATCAACCAGGACCCCTTAACAGTTCAGCCTGAGTTTTCCTCCATCTGTAACTGGGACAGAATCAACCTTTCTCTGTTTCAAAGGAACAGGATGTTTATCGTAAAGAATGTTTTGTTATGTTTAAAGCACAGAGTGCTCTTTTTTTCCCCTGAGTACAAGTATTTGGTTTTTTTCAGAAGACCAGAAGCACTCTCAATCTTAGGTATTATTAAGATCCAGTCTTGTGCCTTTGCAACTACCCTTGGCCTTAAAACCTTCTGTGTTGGCTCCCTGACCTGTGCCTGTCGTCTCTTCTCCCATCACTTGTTCTTCGTGGTTTTCCATTCAGATGCTCTGGCCTGGTTCTGTTATTCTAGTTCTGAGGCCTGCAAGTGCATGCATGCCTTCTACTCTGGGCTGCAGGCTCCTCTCGCTATAAAAACTTCCATGTGCTTATATGTGCTCAATTGTTTCTGACTCTTTGTGACCCCGTGGACTGTAGCCCACCAGGCTCCTCTGTCCATGGGATTTTCCAGGCAAGAATACTGGAGTTGGTTGCCATTTCCTCCTCCAGGGGATCTTCCTGACCCAGGGATCGAACTCACATTTACTGCAGCTCCCGCATTGCAGCTGGATTCTTTACCACTGAGCCACCAGGCTAGCTGAACCTTTATAAAGCTCTTCACTCTAAATTGTTTCATATCTTTGGGTGAGAATGTTTCTTTCTTTTCCTACTTATTTCCCTTCCCCCTAGTTCAGTTAGAACTAGTCTGTTCTGATGAACTGTTTTCTTGCATCAATTCTTTCCCTTTCTTAAGCCGCTTTGCCTGGTCAGATCATTCTTTCTTAGATGGTAGGGGGACAGAGCTCCCATCTGGCACTTCACTTCCATCTGCATTGCCTTCAAAACGTGATCTCTGCGCTCGTGAATACTGTAATCTCAAACAGAGAAAACACTCATTCGGCAAAGATATGCTCAGCATCTTTCCTGTGCATGGCTCTGTGCCCATTTGGGGGAGATGCTGCAGTGATGGCAACTAACAACCCTCCCAATAGAGAACTGACATTGTATTGGAGGGGCTGAGTCTTAAGCTAATAATTAAACAAATGTTCTTTTGTTTTGGCTGTAATTATTAACTACTGTGAAGGAAAAGTCATATGACAGTGATTAGTGGAGCGATGTCTCCTGATCTAAGGCAATCACAAATAGCTTCTCCAAGAATAAAAATTTAAATTGAGACTCAAAGTAGGAATCTGCCAAATATGTGGTCTGGCATGCATGCTCAGTCATGTTGGACTTTTTGCAACCCCATGGACTATAGCACATCAGACTCCTTTGCCCATGGGATTTCCCAGGCAAGAATACTGGAGTGGGTTGCCATTTTCTACTCCAGGGGATCTTCCTGACCCAACCAGGGATCAAACCCACATCTCTTGCATTGGCAGGCAGATTCTTTACCACTAAGCCACCTAGGAAGCCCCACCAAATATGAAGGGAAGCCAAAGAACAGGCAGGAAGCACATGGGAAGAAGTTTCGTTTCTTTGAGGAATTGAAAAAAGACCGTTTTGACTGTACCTGCTGGTCCAAATTCAGCCTCCCACCTCTTTCCTGTAGCCCACAAACTAAGAACGGTTTATACACTTTAAATACTAGAAAAGAAGATTTTCTGACCCATGAATCTTCCAGGAAAGGTAAACTGCAGCGTCCATAGCAACGTTGCATTGGAACACACGCCTTTGTTTTTGTTGGAATGCTTTCCCGCTCCGTCGGCAGACCATGTGGCTCATAGGAACTGCAATATTTACTGGGTGGCACTTCTTAGGAAAAGCCTGCTGTCCCCTGGTCTAGACCATGGTGAGTGATGGGTGGCACAAACAACCCAGATCAGATTTGCAAGGAATTAGAGGGGATGTTATGATTTCAACCTATAATTTTAAGAATGATGAGAACCCTTCAAAGGACTTTAAGCAGGAAATGACAAGCATGTACCTCGTGATTTCCCTGGTGGTCCAGTGGTTTAAGAATCTGCCTTCCAGTGCAGGGGATGTGGGTTCAACCCCTGGTTGCGGAACTAATATCCCCCGTGCCTCGGAGCATCTAAGCCTGTGTGCCACAACTACTGCGTCCATGCTGCAGCAGAGACCCTCACAGCCACAAATAAATAAGCAAGCAGGCCTCTGGCTGTTGTGAGGTAGATCAGAGGGCTCAAGTGGAGTTGCTGGAAGATGATAGACCAAAGGATTGGAGCAGTCTCAGCGTGAAATGGTGGTGGTGGAGATAGAACAGGAAGTGTCATTAATGTGTGTTAAGTATTTTTTATGCTTACTTGCTTAGTCACTCAGTCACGTCCAGCTCTTTTGCGACCTATGGACTATGGCCCACCAGGCCCCTCTGTCCATGGATTTCCCAGGAGAGAATACTGGAGTGGGTTGCCAATTTCCTCCTCCAGAGATGGAACCCGAGTCTCCTGCATTGGCAGAAAGATTCTTTACCACTGAGCCACCTGGGAAGCCCAAGTACTTTCTGACTTCTTTGTATTTAAGTTTTCCTAACTGTCCTGAGAAGTGGGAATCATTATTTTTTCCATTTTTGTCAATGAAGATGCTGTGACTTACAGAGATGAAGTCACTTTCCACAAATTCATGTGGCTAGTAAGTGGTAAGTTGGGCTTCACATGTGGAGTTTGCTGACTCCAGAACCTGGAATAGAAATTTCTCAACAATAGTTCTAAGAAGAATACAGAACAGAATTTACAAGATATTTTGTGTTTGATTGGATGTGGAAGGTTAGGGAGAACACAATATCAAGGAAAGCTTCAGATTTCTAACATGAGTAATTGGATAGCTGTCTTGTCTACCAAATTCGAACTCCTCATTCAACAGCATGTGCTTCTTGAAAGTATAATTATTTTATACAATAAGGTAAATTATAGCTTTCTTGCAAATGGAAAACGAACATGTCAAAGATTTAATTAATAATATTGATTAATTAATATTAATGGGGAACCAGTTAAAACTGGTTCACATGGGAATTTGAGGAGCTTAGTATTTATGGTCAATTTAATAAAGAAATCTTAGCATTCGATTGCTAGGCTACATACAAACTTGGTTAATGCCCAATATGGCAATAAATAATAACCTTTGGGATTTTCTTTCACACCAGGCAAAAATTATTTGCATCATCACCAGACTAAATCTACAAGTTAACCTCTGTCTCTACTGAGTTGTAAAAATAGCCCCATCAATATGAAATTAGTCAGAGGTTAAGCTTGACACCATGATGAAAGAATACCCATTCATTTCTTTTTCCTGCTTCTAAGTTTTCAATACTTTTTCTGACAGTTTACAAAGTTTTCTTTCCTCTGGTAATATTACTTTTCTTTCATATGTTCCCATAGTTCTTGGCATTTCGTCTGGCATGACTGTATCACAGTTAGATAATAATAACCATCATCTGTAGGTACCTTAGCCACAAAATGCTTTTAACTTTTAGGCTGACCCTAACTGGGTCTGAAGATGAAACTGACAAAGCCAAATCAATGGGGGAAAAGCATAAAAATGTGTTTAATATAAGTTTCTGTGACATGGGAGCCTGCATAAGGAAATGAATACCCAAAAAAAAAAAAACCAGACCTGAATATTTCCATGCTAGGTTGATGAAGAGTGAACCATCTTGTAGAAATGTAACAGGTTAAGGAGTAAATGTGGCTTCCTGAGTGGCTCCGTGGTAAAGAATCTGCCTGGAGTTTGATCCCTGGGTCAGGAGGATCCCATGGAGGAGGAAATGGCAACCCATCCCAGTGTTCTTGCCTGGGAAATCCCATGGGCAAAGGAGCCTCGCAGGCTACAGTCCACGGGGTCACAAAGAGCTGGACACGACCGAGTGGCTAAACACCACCACAGAGGAGCAAGCGTTGGGGCAGCATGCTCTGAACCCCACGTGAGGAGGGTTTCTGCTTTAATCACCACAGCAGCCCCACGGTGGTGTCTGCCGTGCCAGCCAAAGGCCGAGGAAAGGGGCTCCAAGAGGCGCCCTGCCGGGCTGGGGTCCACAGTCAGTGACAGAACCGGGGCGCGTTTAACCCAGGCTGTCTCCTCTTTCAGTTTCCTGTCGACTGTGTCGGCCTGAACGCAGGGAGCTCTTTTTCCCGGAAGACTGCTGGGTCCTGCAGACACTCACTAATAGTTCATTTCCTTCTGAGTATGTGCGTCCCAGTGTGCTGCCTCCTGTGCCAAGATTCTGAGTCATTATTTATGGACCTGAATGAAAGAGAAGAAAGAAACCAGGAACAGACTCTGAGACATACCGTATTCTTACTGCCTGGCAGTTTCTGCTTTTACTGCCACATACCAAAGACGGGGCTCTGAAAACCACCTAACACCCTCAAATCTCAGTTCTCATTCTTTTCCCCATGTCCAACAGACTTCCAGCACAAAATAACGGTGCAGGCGTCCCCCAACTTGGACAAACGAAGAAGTCTGCAGAGCAGCAGCTCCAGCCCGCCCAGCAGCCCCACGGTGATCCCCCGGCTCCGAGCGATACAGCGTAAGCTCTGCCCGCCTTGGGGTCTTCTGGGTGGGTTTCTGTCACTGGTGGACTTGGATTCAATTTAAGCAGACATGTTTTTATAACTGGTTTCTAAGCATATGAAACACAGGAGGTATCATAACTATTTGGAAATCAAAATTTTCTTCTTAGTCTAATTTTCTTATTTTCACAGTAAATGATTTTTTGACTCCGCACAATTGGTGACGTTACCAGGCCACAGAGTAGAAACTCAAATGAGATCTCGAGACATGTTGTGAAGCCTGTACCTGCGACGTTTGTATAACCTAATTACATCAGTAGCATACTTGTGGATATTTTGAAAACTGAAATCCAGAATTTGGGGTTACTTCCAGTTGTTTTGTAAAGAAAACAGTATTCTGCTTTTGGGGATTTAGCTCTCATTTGGTGTGTATTGACCAACCTACTGCACACGGCCCCCCACGTTATGGTAATTCGACTTAGGGTTTTTTGACTTTACGATGGTTTTAAACTGATTCACATTCAGTGGAAACCATGCTTTGAATTTTGATTTCTTCCTGGGGAGTGATGCAAGGCACCCTTCTCTCTCAAGATGCTGGGCTCCCAGTCAGCCCCGCCATCATGAGGAGAAATAAGCCATATACTCACAGCCGCTCTGTTTTTCCCTCTCACTACTGGATTCCATCAGTTACATGAGATATTTAACTTTACTATAAAATAGGCTTTGCATTCGATGATTTTGCCCAACTATAGACCAGTGTGACTGTTCTAAGCGGGTTTCCCAGGTGGCTCAGATGGTAAAGAATCTGTCTGCCATGCAGGAGACGCGGGTTCATTCCCTGGATCGGAAAGATCTCCTGGAGAAGGAAATGGCCTCCCACTCCAGTATTCTTGCCTGGGAAATCCCATGGACAGAAAAGCCTGGAGGGCTACAGTCTATAGGGTCACCAAAGAGTCGTACACAACTTGGCAACTAAGCAAACACAGTAACTCTTCTAAGCACATTTTTAAAAATTAATTTATTTTAATTGGAGGCTAATTACTTTACAGTATGGTAGTGGTTTCTGCCATACATTGACGTGAATCAGCCATGGCGGTACATGAGCACATTTAAGGTGGGCTGGGCTAAGCCATGTTTGGTAGGTCAGGTGTATTAACTACATTTTCAACTTACGATGGTTTATTGGGATGTAACCCCATCATAAGTCGAGGAAGATCTGTCCTTCAAAATACCACTTAGTATTTGCTTTTAGTGTGTTCAGCCTAGTGGAAAAAATACATAAACTAATTCATCAAGCCGTGCAAGTTTCAGTTAGACCTGAAGTGTGTATTTTTACCCCCTGTGTAGACATGTCATAATGTTTTCAGCTGTGTTTCTAGGACCTCTGGCGTGTGACAGGATTGTTTTCTAAGTGTGTAGTAACCACAGCCACGCTCCCCAGGATTCCCAAGCAGAGAGGGGCTGGGGGAGGAGGCGGTTGTGTCACACGTGTGTCAGCAACAGGTGGAGGTCAGACGTGAGTGTAAACCTCCCCACAGGGGAATGAAATAAGGCAAGATGTGGGAAAACTTGCATGTGTTCAGATTTTAAAAGGTAATTGTAGCCAAATAGTTGTGATGACTAATGAAATAGTGGCTGAAATTACAGTTTCAAAATAGACCTTTGTTCCTTAAGTTTTAAACTTTGATTTGGTTAAAATGTTCAATTTGCCTTTCTTTTTTTTCTCCCAAGTAAAATGAAATCCTAACTATCGCATCATGTTAAATGCATAGATAAAGAAATAATCAGCCCTTTATGGCTACCTCAAATTTGTATCTTTTACTTTTCTATTACATTTAGAGACAGACGTTTGCCTTGAGTAGGGTGAAAGAAGTAATTTCTTCATTGTTTTCATGTTTCTCAATCATCTATACACTTTGAGTAAGATAGTTTTACAACTGATTTGATTCATCCTAAAACTTAAAGAAATTGTAATTGGTTAATGAGTGATGCTCTCTGTTTAGTGACCTCAGATGAAAGCAATAAAACTTGGGGCAGAAACACCGTCTGTCGACAAGAAGAATTTGAAGATATAAAAAGGAATTTCAAGAAAAAGGGTTGTACCTGGGGTCCAAATTCGATTCAAATGAAAGAAAGAACTGATTGCAAAGAAAGGTACATGTGTGACATTGGCGGTATTTCAGTCTGCACTGTGACACGGAGCACTGCTTTTTTATTCATTTATTTTTTTACTGGGGCCTTTTAAATGTTGCATTGGCCAGACTTACCTTTTAAAAAGCAGTTAGAGTAATAGAAAGATACCTGAATAGTAAGTTAACTTCTAGAACGAGCTTATCACACTAAATTACTTATTATTTGGTTAAGCATTTTAAAGTGTTTTTTCTGTCTCGTGTTAAGGTTTTATTGGCACTTTGTTAGCTCCGTAAAACACGGAATCCAAATGTGTCCTCTTTACCACCTAAAAATTTGGTTACTGTGTATTTACCAACCTAATTTGTGTTTCATGTGGTTCTATTATACCAAAATAAACATTTTTCTCTTGTAGAATAAGACCTCTCTCAGATGGCAACAGTCCTTGGTCAACCATATTAATAAAAAATCAGAAAACCATGCCATTGGCTTCATTATTTGTGGACCAGCCAGGTAAATGGGTTTCAGGGAACAGACTTAGCATCTGAGTGCCCTAGAAGTGATGTCAGAAGGGTTAGCAGCATCAGAGTAGCAGTGGGGTATACTGACCTCAAAACTTACCTTCTGTCCTGGCAGGCTTCGTGGCGGAGAGTGGTCATTAGGCTCCACACTGTTTACTAGGAATTTGTAACTCCTATTCTTTACCAGAAAAATTAGTGTAATTTATTAGATACATCCAAATTAATTGAGTATAGGAAATAGTAAATATGAAAATGTAGGCACCCTGAAATTTTACTGAGGTTATATTCCCACCCCACAACATGATAAAATATTGTCAAGCTAGTTAGCTGTGGAAAACTACTGCTGGAGAGTGTTACTTTGGAATCTCTAATTTAAGTAAGTCATCATTGCTTTCAATATTCAACATTCCTGTTCAGTGTTCAGATATTAAAAGACTGAAGAGATATGGTAGCTGTTGAAAACCTTCAATGGTGGCTATCATCAAAGAAGACAAAATTGGTCTTTACCCTCAACAACTTAAGACAGCTCTTTGATACTGTGATGAAAGGAAAGATGCTTTATCCAAACATGGTATAAACGTATTGGATTTATTATCAGTGCTATGTTCAATTTTACACACACCTTATCACTCACTGTTCATGTTTAGTTTTCTTCTTCTGTGTTATCACAACCATGTGGTTTCAGCATAAATATCTGCGTAAACATTGAGGTAAACAGAGGCAGGTCCCCTCTGAATCCTGGATTCAGAGCACCTTCTGACACCAGATTGGTTACTGTGCGCTGACTCTAGGCAAGAGGTTCTCTCTATATACTGCAGTGCATCATCAAATGTCATTTGAGGAGTCATGAAGGGCAATTAATAGTAACAAGGCTGTTATTTCTACAGTACATGTTTCATTATTTGTGACTGGATAGTCCTCCTGCCTTTTTTTTTTAATGTTTTTATTCTTTCTTAGAATATTTTGATCCTATTAATAACTCCTCCACAGGACAGTTGGAGGAAGTCAAAGGATTTATGTGGCTGACCCAGGTGGGTCTGCACGAAGTTAACCCTGTAGTTCATTGGAAGGGTCAATGAGCAAAGGGCTTACACTGTCTGTCCTGCCTGAAGGCCCCCTCCCACCTCCCATCTGTGTGGCCTGGTCCTTCTATGAGTTTATGTCTCAGCTCAAGCATTTCCGGAAAGCCTTCCCTGACCACCTCAGCTGAAGTATGTCACCCCAGCCCTCTACCTCAGTACCCGTTTTTATTTATTTATCACTGTTTTGTTTTTTTTAATCATGAGGCAGATTTTTCTTTAATTCTTCAAGAAAGAAAAGCACGCAAAAGCACACAAAGGAAATGCAGAAAAATATGGTAGGGTAAAAGTGACACAAGCCAGAAGATTCAAGCGGCCTTATTTTGTTGCTCCATTTTGCCCATAACGTTTTTTGGTTTTGTTTTAATTTTTTTAATTTATTTATTTTCAATTGGAGGATAACTGCTTTACAATATTGTATTGGCTTCTATCATATATCAACATGAATCAGTCATAGCTCTACCTATGTCCCCTCCCTCTTGAACCTCTCTCCCTATTCATCACTCTTAACCTAAAATTCTTATTTGTCTGCATGGAACCCATAATGTATGTGTTCTTCATCACCTGCAAATTAGAATGTCAACTCAAAGCCAAAAAGTTTATCTGTGTTCACCACTGTCCTCCCAGTGCCTGGTGCCTAGCAAGCATTCAGCATCTCTCAAATGCCTAAGTGACTCCCAAAAGCACGATATGATCTTATGCAGATATTGATCATGTTTACCGTGGTTTCAGGGCTTGCAAATGCCCCTGCTTGCCGGCTCTTCTGCAGGGAGCCTGAGTCATAGCACCCTGGATACCCCTTCTGCAGGATCCTCCTGGACGAACCATTTGCTAAACAGAAAAGGACTCCATGTGTCATAATGTAGAATATGTATTTATTAGATTTCAGCTTTGTTTTACAATGTAGTTTTCATGGTTTTTGCTGTAAAATGGTCATAGCGTGTGTGTTTATCCTTCTCTGTAGGTGCTTGTGAAGAGCCAAAACTTGCCCCTGACGGGTTGGAACACAGAAAACCAAAGCAGATAAAATCGCCAACTCAGGCCTACATCGATCTACCTCTTTGGAAAGATGGCCAGAGAGAGAACCCAGTGGAACCCGAAAGCTGGGAGGAGGGAACCCCAGTGAGCCCTGCTGCCGACACTCCTCAGGGGAGCCCTCCAAACAGTCTGAGCAGATCCCCCCAGAGAAAGAAAACGGAGTCCGCTCTGTACGGCTGCACCATGCTGCTGGCATCGGTGGCCCTGGGCCTGGACATAAGGGAGCTCTCAAAAGCACAGGCTCCTGAAGACCCGTTGCCTAAGGAAGACAGGAAGAAACGTGAAGGCATCTTCCAGCGGGCACCGAAGTCCCGCCGCAGTGCCAGCCCTGCCCCAAGGCTGCTGGCCGCGGGCGAGGGAGCCGGCAGCACCCCCTCACTCCCACCGTCCACCACTGCAAACCTCCTGTCGGCGCCTTCCCTCTCCACCAAGTGCCTGCTGCAGGCCGCCGGCGAAGACTCCTTCGAGAGCAGCACGCACGTCTCCTGTGCCCCTCGGGCGCCCACCCCAGACCCCTGCGCTGCCTCTGGAGGGAGGGGCCGGAAGTGCGCCCCCGCGCCCGGACTGGAGACCAGCCGTGACGGGTGCGGAAACCTGCCTCCCTCCTTCGCGGAGCTGACACGTGGGGGGACGGCAGCGTCTCACGCTGCTACTTCCAGAGAGAGAGCGGCTCGTCACCGCAGGACCATGTCTGACGGAAGCGCTCCCCGGCCCCCAGGTAGGCTGCGTTCACGGCTGACAGTACCAGACACCGCTGCGGAGACTGGACCGTGAAACTCTATGACTCTCTGATTCTCTTTTCCACGCGATTACATTTACAACTCTGTTTTCACTCTTTACAGAGATCTTTGCATTTTACCCTTTCATTTGACTTTCATTTCATTTTATTCTTTGATTTGACCTTAACTATCATTTAGATTCTGGGGAAAATACAACTAAACTTAAATACTTAATAGCATATTAAAGCAGAGCGAGCATGTGGAGAATAACTGCTCTAAGCCCCTCATGTTAGGAAGACAATCATTTGACAAAGTCTGAACCAATAATTAATGGGAGAGCTGCTGCTGAAACTGGTTGTCCTACTTCCCCTGTGGTACCACGTCTTCCGCATCACCTGACTTCACTGTCCAGTCATGTTGAGATTGAGTTCAGGGGGTATAAAAATCAAATGGACAGTAGATGCTATGTGGGGATTAACTACTATTTCTTTTGTATGTAAATGTGATTACAATCACATCAGATATAAATCATGAGGATTAAGTGAGATAATGCATATGAAAAATGCTTTTTAGATCATAAAATGTTATGCTGGGATTGGTTATAAAGTGTATTAAAACTGAAGCTACTTCCATGTGCTTTATCTTTTCCTTTATCTCTTTAGGTGTGCTACAAGTAGGCACAATTTTTCTCATATTATTTTTCATTGTCTTTAAATAAATTGGTTTATTGCTCTTTTATGAGGCAATAAAGTATTAGTAATTTATAATTGCACATGGTGAAATCCCACCACGATAATCCCATAAGAACTTTTTTCCTTAATTTAAAGCCAATAGTTATCTGCTAGAGCGACTTGGAGAAGGAAATGGCAACCCACTCCAGTGTTCTTGCCTGGAGAATCCCAGGGATGGGGTCGCACAGAGTCGGACACGACTGAAGTGACTTAGCAGTAGCAGCAGAGCGACTTCACTTTCACTTTTCACTTTTATGCGTTGGAGAAGGAAATGGCAACCCACTCCAGTGTTCTTGCCTGGAGAATCCCAGGGATGGGGTCGCACAGAGTCGGACACGACTGAAGTGACTTAGCAGTAGCAGCAGAGCGACTTCACTTTCACTTTTCACTTTTATGCGTTGGAGAAGGAAATGGCAACCCACTCCAGTGTTCTTGCCTGGAGAATCCCAGGGATGGGGTCGCACAGAGTCGGACACGACTGAAGTGACTTAGCAGTAGCAGCAGAGCGACTTCACTTTCACTTTTCACTTTTATGCGTTGGAGAAGGAAATGGCAACCCACTCCAGTGTTCTTGCCTGGAGAATCCCAGGGATGGGGTCGCACAGAGTCGGACACGACTGAAGTGACTTAGCAGTAGCAGCAGAGCGACTTCACTTTCACTTTTCACTTTTATGACTTGGAGAAGGAAATGGCAACCCACTCCAGTGTTCTTGCCTGGAGAATCCCAGGGATGGGGTCGCACAGAGTCGGACACGACTGAAGTGACTTAGCAGTAGCAGTAGCAGAGTGGTAATAGGGCTTCCCTGGTGGCTCAGCAGTGAAGAATCCCCCTTCCAAGGCAAATGACCTGGGTTCAATCCCTGGGTCAGGAAGACCCCCTGGAGGAGGAAATGGCAACCCACTCCAGCATTCTTGCTTGGGAAATCCCATGGACAGAGCAACTTGTCAGGCTACAGTCCGTGGGGTTGCAATGAGCCGGATGCAACTAAACAACAAGAGTGGTAATAAGTCAGTTCTTCAGAACAAAACAGGGAAGGTGTAACATGTAGAAACATAGCTGCTTCCTTATTTTCATTAATTTTTTCAAATTATCACCTGAAAGTGAATTCAGTCATATTCACCATCATTTTACGCCTTAATTTTAGTCCAGTCTAATCCCATTCTGAAATCTATCCTGTTTATTAAACAGTTTTAATGATCATTGTTCCGAGTATCTGATGATGATTTAGCTCTTTACAGCTGTAGTTTCCATAGATTCAAGCAATCTTTCCAACTTTGAGGTGCTTTTCAATAAAAACAAACCTTATATCCTAACAGTTTGTAAAGTAAGGTTTGTGCTCAGGTTCTTTTGTCAAAGCTTACTTAAGGTGGTCACCTCAGTGAAGTCACCCAGTTTATTTTCCTTGCTATCCATCGTCTTCAATGTCACTGTCTAATCACACACTCTCTTTGCCAGCTGGTGCAGCTCTCATCTCAGCCCCCGGAGCCTCTGAACTGCCTCCTGAGTGGGTTTGGGGGATGCCCCCCTCCCTGTCTGGACCTCCCAGTGACCTGCCAAGTGAGGTCCCACCTGAGAAGCAAAGAGCTATCCATATGGTGCCACTGCCTCGCCCACCCCCTCTAAGAAGCCGAGGAGGTGCCCTGCAGGCCTTCCCGCCGAGCACAGAGCCTCAGCCCTCACAGGCTGGCCCTGCAGTGGGTGGTCCAGGACCAGCCCACAGCTGTCCTCTCGGCCCCAAGAAGAGGACTCAGCCCCACGTGCCCTCCTTACTGGACACCGACGTGGAAGGCCAGAGCCGGGATCGCACGGCGCCTCTGTGCAGGGTGAGAGGCAGAGTGAGCCGACCGTCTCTGCACGAACTCGAGAAAGAATTTCTGTCTTAAGTGCCTTCTTGTTCAAGCATTTCTTTTTGTTTTTTTAAGGTGAACAAATGAAAACAAGGTGTCTACCTTTTAATTGTTTCATGCTGCTGTGTTTTCAAAGCTGTGGCCGTGTTACTGAAATAGTAATGGATGTCTTAACTTCTCCAGAAATGGAAGTCATTGCTGTTGGCTGACTATATTGTTTGTCCACTGGATTCTTACCTAGCAACTTGAAATACTACAATACTATAAAGCAAGAACTGCACAACAAAGTGAATCTGTGTTTAAGCACAACTCTAAATGCTTTTTTTCCCATTTATATTCTTTTCTGGTATTGTTGTTCAGTCGCTAAGTCGTGTCTGACTCCTGGCGACCCCACAACACAAAAATTGTGAGTGTGCCATTTTTGTTTCCTTTCTTCCTGTTGCCTTCCTTCATTTTCTATTTTCCTTTCCCTTTTTTTCCTTCATTTCTTTCTTTTCTTTTGTTACTTGTGCAACAAAAGCCAAGAATAATGTGATATTAGTGAGTAAAGGTGTCTGTTTTTAAAAATTTGATAACTAGAATAGATGCAGAGTCCTATTTAAGCTACTTAAGTTCAGCAATAGGCTTATAATGCACAAGTATGTCCAAATCTCATCTAAAATATGCAATGTTTCTCTCTTTGAGAAAGTTTTACTGAATGTAATTTATGAAAGTTTTGATGAATGTAACTTTAAAAAATTTTATCCATTGGAACTCCAAAATAGATTTAAAACAAATCAGTCATTAACATTTGACTTAGACCATACTGTGTACAGTTGAGACACATTATCCTGTGGGTTCTCCCTGTGAAAAAGGTCCCCTGTCAGCAGTAGCCATTGATTTGGCATCCAGAAGTGTAAAAATTTTCCTTTTGCCATGGGGTTTTTAAAAATTAATTGTGTCATGCATTGTAAACATTGATGTCATTTAATTTTTATTTTCTCTATTTAAATGCATAATCATCCCAGTAACCTCAAATACAGTCAGTGAGAAACACTGCAAAGTCAAGAAACAGCAGTATGTTAGAATTTAAGTATTTTCAAATAATAGTTATTTCACATTTCACTTAATTGTGGATAAATGTTAGATATCTGCTGGGTGAGATAAGTTGATGTCATAGAAAGGAGAACTATAGATTATTTTTAGATGTGGATTTATAAAATGAATCTTTGGATAGCAGATCAGATTTTTAAATGATTTAAAATTATTTTATGAGTCACTTTTATGAATTATACAGATATGCTACAAATAGACTACTGAGTTATTAAGCTATGAAATGGCTATCCAGGAACTTGGTAAATTATCTGGGTTCTTCTGTTAAATATATTATGCTAATCATTAGAATATGATTATTCAGATGACAGATAATAACTATCTTAAATTTTCCATACAGTGAAAAACTTTAATTGCAAATATTACTTGATACTTCATTTAAAATTTTTCCTTGGTTAAAAGTTACTGAATAATTGAAAGGTCAGCAATTTAAATTAAATCAAGTGTGATAAAATATCTACCTATAGTAGATTTTTAAAAAGTAAAATTGTATTATTTAGCCATTTTGGAACATCTTAGTCATCTAATAAGTATGCCCCAGCAAATAAAGAACAGGGCATGAAAGGATTATGTTAATATAAGCGCATTTTGCCCTAAAGAGAACAGTCTTGTATTTAAGATTCTTGCAGCAAAATCTCAGGTACTTAATTACATTTTGTTGTGTTATGGTCCATTCTGTGATTTGACTTCCCTTTGGGGTGGCTGTTGAATTATGTAACAGAGATTTGGTTTCCTCAAAATTGTATCACACTTGAAACTATGGTTGACTACTTCATACTCAGTCACTTGGGGGCATGTAACTTCCAGCTAAAAGTAAAGGAAATATGTGCCTACAGTAATACATGAAACACGAAATATAGAAATTATGTTTTCAATTTTGCTTCTACCAAAACCCTGTGTGTATTTGTGTGTGTGTGGCATGTGTGTGTGGTGTGGCATGTGTGTGGTGTGTGTGTCTTTGTGTGGCATGTGTGTGTGGCGTAGCATGTGTGTGTGGTGTGCCTTGTGTGTGTGTGGTGTGGCATGTGTGTGGTGTGGCATGTGTGTGTGGCATGTGTGTGTGGTGTGGCATGTGTGTGTGGTGTGGCATGTGTGTGTGGCATGTGTGTGTCTTTGGCATGTGTGTGTGGCATGTGTGTGTCTTTGGCATGTGTGTATGGCATGGCGTGTGTGCGTGCCATGTGTGTGTCTTTGTGTGTGTGGCATGGCATGTGTGTGTGGTGTGGCATGTGTGCATGTCATGTGTGTGTCTTTGTGTGTGTGGCATGTGTGTGGTGTGGCATGTGTGTGTGGCATGTGTGTGTGGTGTGGCATGTGAGGGTGGCAGGTGTGTGTGGCGTGTGTGTGTGGCATGTGCGTGGCATGGCATGTGAGGGTGGGGAGTGATGGGTGTCCATCTGTCTGGTTCCTCTACTCTGTTCCTGTTTGGCTTTATTCAGTCAACTTTACATTATGAATTTAGAAATGAAGCTATATTAAAAAGACAATTATGATAAAAGGACTCAATCTCACATGTTACTGCAGATAGTTATTTTTTGCTGAGATCTACTGTACATCTGTGATTTTCTATGTATATTAGTATACTTAGCAGAATCTGGTTATTTATTTTCATATAGACCTAATAACTCACTGAAAGATAAATTAAACTGATTCTTATTAGTCAACAATTACGGTGCTCCCACTGCAGAGATTTGAGGCCTGGGCCTGGTATGCTGTATTATGAAGCTTTGTGACTGAAAAAGATGTTTACATATGTTGTCTATTTTTTTAATAAACTTTTTTTTATAGTTTATCTATTTGCTCAGTGGCTTTGGTCTACTCCTGATGATTGCGACTAGTTTGTAATAGTTTATTTTTTATTCAATAAGGGAAAGTATGTTAATAAGATTATTAATAAGCCAGGTATTAACCTGCTAAATTGATTAAATGGAAGGATCATGAAATGAACCATGGGATTAAATATCTTTTTTAAAGTATAATGAAATGCTTTATTTCAAATGTTGTTTGGTTTACATGTGCATTGAAACGTATTTAATTCCACTGTGAGAATTTTGCAACTAGCTTTTCAGAAGGCACGTTTTGGCAGAGTGAATTACTGTATGAAGTAAATATCAGTTGATGCTAGAGGGATGTGGTTAATGAGACGTGTTCATTATTAGCATGTTTAAATCAGAAGAATTTCAAAAAACAATCTAACATCTGGTGATTCTTGGTAGGCAATAAAGACTTGGGTGAATTAGGAAAGAAGCATTTCATGCAGATCAAGGCAACAAACTATCATTTAAGAGGGAGAAAAATGTAACATCTATTGTATAGCTGCTAAGTGTTAAGACCTCTCCTAGGTGCCATGTAAGACACTTCCTTTAATTCTCTTTAGCAGAGTTTGTGAGGGAGGTAGTAGTATCCCTATTTTATTAGATATGAAACAGGCAGAGAAATATGATAAACTTCCAAAGACCCACCAACATTTACCTGTTCACTGCTGTCATATAGTATAGAAGATGGAGACATCTGAAGGGTGACTTTGTAAATGGAATCCAAAGTTAAGGTAATTTTTCACTCATCAAAAAGTTCAAAATTCTAGGGTTCTCCCTGGTGGTCAAGTGGTTGAGACTTGGAGCTTCCAAAGCAGGGGCATGTTCAATCCCTGGCCAGGGAACTAAGATCCCATATTCCATGTGGGTGGTCAAGATATTAAGAAAAAAAATTTTAATTCTAGAAATGTTTTATAGTTTTCTATCAGTGTTTTATGGAAATGGATGAGTTCTTAACAGTGTCATATGGTGGGATACTTCCTAAGTAATTGTAAAATGAAAGTACTACAAACTTCATATCTAATAGATCAACTCAGATAAAAGTAGGATTCTGTTCAATGGTTGTTTTTTTTTTTCCAATGGATTTATAAGTATGGTGAAATTATTTAGGAACTGCAATATGAATATAAAATATTTGGACTTAAGCTGTCTGTACTCTTCTAAAAAGGTCAATATGCTAAAACATGAGACTTTTATAGGTGAAACAATGTAATAAGTACCATACAGCAGAGCAAAATTTTGTTGTTGTTTAGCAAAAACTAAATTGAATTAAGGACTTTCCATAGCCACTGGGAAGAACTAAAGGAATTCAGTAATGAGCAAGAGAGATACCAACTGTGTACTTTGCTGCATGGTTCTTAAGATCCAAGAAGACAGACATAGAGAAGCTAAGCAGGGCCAGTTCTGTGGGTTCATGGCTTTGGCATCACACTCGGAATAGTCCCTGAGCTTGATTTCAATGCTTTGCTAACACCATCTTGAAATCCTTAAGAGATCTTGAACATGAGACCCCTCATTTTTATTTTGCACTGGGCCCGACAACTTCTGTGGCCAAACCTGACTACCAGGCTCCCCTGTGGCTCAGATGGTAAAGAATCTGCCTGCAGTGCAGCAGACCTGGGTTCAGTCTCTGGGTTGGGAAGATCCCCTGGAGAAAGGCGATAGCAGTCCACTCCAGTGTTCTCGCCCGGAGAATCCCATGGACAGAGGCGCCTGGCAGGCCACAGTCCATGGGGTCACAAAAAGCTGGACACACGTGACTAACACACACACTGACAACAAGAGAAGAGAGCGTTATAAAAGGTGAAGTTGCTGCATAGTAGCACTTCAGAGCAGACCTGACCAGGGTGTTCAGAAACCAGGACCTCTGCTGGGTAAGAGGCGATCCCTGGAGAGTTGCTAGCTTGTGACTCAAGTCATGTTTCTCTTGGTAGTTTCAGGATTTCTTCTGTGCCTTTCAGCATTTTTACCATGGTCTGTCTTGGTGTAGATCTCTGCTGTGGATATATCATACTTGGAGTTTTTAATTTCTTGGATGGGTAGTTTTTTTCAGCAAATTTGCGGTTTTCAGCCATAATTTCTTCAAATATTTTTTTTGCTCCTTTTACTCTCTCCTGGGACTCATTACACCTAAAGTGATGTACTCACTGGTGTCCCACATTTCTCTAAGGCTCTGTTCATTTTTATTCATTCTTCTCTGTCTGTTTTCAGATTACATTATATTGAGGGCAAGAGGAGAAGGGGGCAACATGAGATGGTTGGATGGCATCATCGACTCAATGGACACGAGTTTGAGCAAACTCAGAGAGAGAGTGAACAACAGGGAAGCCTCGCATGCTGCAGTCCATGGGGTCAGACACAGCTTGGCAACTGAACAATCTATAGTGATTTCAAATTCTCTTACCTTTCTTCAGCACCAATCTACTGTCAAACCCTTCTAATGACTTTTTTTTTCATTTTAATTATTGTGTTTTCAGCTCCATAATTTCCATTTGATTCTTTTCGAAAACTTTTATCTCTTCCTTGATAATCTTTTTGATGAAACATTATCATTATCCCTTCCTTCTTTAAGTGTGTTTTTCTTTAACTCATTGAACAAACTCATAATAGCACTCTGAAGTCTATTAAATCTGACATCTGGACCTTTTCACATGCCACCTCTATTGCCTCTGTTCTCCCCAATATATAGATCATACTTTTCTGGGTTTTTTTTTTAATGTCTCATTTTTTTTTTTTTTTGGTTGAAAATTGGACATTTTAGGTAATATGTTGTAGCAACTATGGATAATGATGACTGCTTTTAGCAGTTGTGCTTGTTGCCTTGGAGAGTGGGTACTCAGAGCCCCTCATGCAACCATCCCATAACGGAACATCTTTATTAACATTTTGCAAAGCTGCTCAAACTCCTGAAGCATTTTGTCCTGTTGTTTCATGGGACACCACACATCTGAAATCATGTTCTTTATCTCATGACTCTAAAAGCATTTCAAGGCAGGTCCCTCTCAGTTTTCTATCTCTAGCCCTGTTTTAATGTTTCCAATTTTAGTATATGTGCTGGCGAAGCAAGCACTTGTTCTAATCTTAGAGCTCCATTTGTACATATTCTGCTGCTTATTTATCATCTCTTTAGATATCTAAGAGATACCTTTCATCCTGAACATGGCCCAAATAAAACTTGCGATTCACCTCCTTCCCTAAATTTGCTCTTCACTAGTCCTCTTCCTAGTAAACAGCATTTAGTAAATAGAAAAGACTAGTCAGTTGGAGGCCTACACTGACTAGTCTTTAAAGTATCAACATCATGAATGCATCTGTATCACCCACAGTGGTTCAACAACCACTTATAGAATAATTGGCTGAATCATTCCCATTTTACAGATGAAGAAACTGAAACTTAAAGACATTAAGTAAATTGCTGGATTGGTCCTTTTAGATGACAGGAAAAAATGTTTCTTAAATGTTAACTAGCTGGTTTTCAATAAATGTTATTGTTAACATCAAAGGATAATTGAAAGAAGTAATATAAAGTGTAACTGGAGTGGGGCTTTGGAAATATCATAAAGGAGTTTGATTACTTGTCTAAAGATTTGGCACTATATTTTGCCTTTAAAAAAGCCATTGGGGTTCTCCAAAGGACCAGAACAAATAGGATATACATATATGTATTTCAGAGAGAGGGAGATTTTTTTTTAAGGAATTGTCTCACACGATCGTAGGGACTAGCAAGGTGGAACTCTGCAGGGTAGCCTGGCAGACTGGAGGCCTGGCGCAGGGCTGATGCTGCAGCTGGAGTCTGAAGGCCATCTAGAGGCAAAATCCTGAGACCAGGGTGTTGGCCGGGTTGGTTTCTTCTTTGTTTTGAATTCAATTTATTTATTTTTTAGAAGTCTTTATGGAATTTGCTATAATATTGCTCCTGTTTTATGTTTTAATTTTTTTAATTTTAAATTTATTTATGTTTTAAATTGAAGGATAATTTCTTTGCAGAATTGTGTTGGTTTCTGCCAAACACCAACATGAATCATTCATTTATATTTTTATTTTTTGTCCTTGAGTTGTGGGATCCTAGCTTCCTCACCAGGGGTTGAACCCACACCCCCCTGCACTGGACCACCAGAGGAGCCCCAGGGTTGGTTTCTTCTGAAGCCTCTCTCCTCAACTTGCAGGTCTTCTTACTGTGTCTTCATATAGCCTTCCCTCCATGCATGTCTCTTTCCCCAATCTCCTCTTCTATTAAGGATACAATCAGGTGAGAGCCTGCTCCAATGACTCATTTTAACTTGATTACCTCTGGAAAGACTCCATCTCCAAGTACAGTCATATTCTGTGGTACTGGGAATCATGCCTCTGAACCCATTGGCCTGCAAGCCTATACTTGCCCAGCCTCAAGAAAGAGCCCTGGGAGAAGGGGCCGATGGGGGAGGAATAAGACGGGGGAGATCGCCTGCCTCCCTACAAATACATTAAAAGCTCATCAGAATATGGAATAGCTCCTAGAGAGCAACTTCTAAGTGACAGCAGAAGACCCCAGGCCTCCAAAATGGCAAGCTAATCTCCTAGGAATGATAAATGAAACCAATATTGTAAAGCAATTATCCTTCAATTAAAAATAAATAAATTTAAAAACTAAAAAAAAAAAAGAGTCCTGGAGTCAGCAACAGAAGCAAAGTCTTGGAGTGACACCCCACCACGTGCAGCAGATGGCAGGCAGGACTCAGCCGCAGTCTTGGCCCCAGGGCATGGGAGCGCGCTTGCCGGTTAAAGGGGAATGTGACGTCAGGTTGGCTCATTGGTTACCAGGGAAACCAGCAGAGGGCGTATCCCTCACCGCCCCTCGGGCTAACAACCTCCACAGGCCAGATATCTTCCCTTTGGTCAACTATCATAGTGGAGCTGTTCTCGTCTAAAGATTAAAATAGTCACTGTCTGGAGCAGGGGGCCAGTGTGTAGGCTTTTCCCAGTTAGGCTTTATGATGAAGAAGGAAGGTCAGTCAGGTGAGTAGGGTGTGGGTGAGGCAGGGACTGATTGAGCAAGAGATGGACAGAGATCAAACAAGCAGCCTTCTTGGGGGGCCTGACCATATAGCTTCCCACATAGAAAACTGGGGGCATGCAGTTTGTCCATGACAGACTAGAAAGTGAAAGTGAAGTCGCTCAGTCGTTTCTGACTCTTTGCGACCCCATGGACTGTAGCCTACCAGGAACCTCAGTCCATGGGATTTTCCAGGCAAGAGTACTGGAGTGGGTTGCCATTTCCTTCTCCAAACAGACTAGAAGATGCTTCCAAATACTGAATATGACAGTGATGTGTAAAATAGAGAGGGACTAGAGGCAGTGATTTTATCGGGTCTTATAGTAATAATAATGAGGAAAGGAAGTTCAAGAGGAACTTTACAATCTCAAAATTGGAGACAACTGGTAAAGAAGCGAGAAGTCAGAGTGGAACAGTTAGCCAATAGGGATGTTATGGATAAGCCAGAAATAAAACACTGAGAGGAGAACTGGTGCTTACATAAAATGAGGATTTGGGTGAAGGGAAAGAGGGAGGGAGGCAAAGTTTGCAGTTCTGAAAAATGGAAAATTCTAGAGATATCCAACTATCAGCCCAAATTTGCCGCTGGAATTTGAGACTGGGGTTGGAGTTGGAGACAGATTCTGCAGTCATTTAAATTTTGGTGATAAAGATGCTGGGTGGGACAGGTGAGAAAGGCAGAGAGAAGAAACCTGAAGAAAGCTCTTCGGGAAAGTGAGAAGATCCAGAGGGTGATGGAAAGAGGATGGACGACTCATATAGGTTAAAAAAGACCCAGAAGAGTATAAGGCAGGGACTCCCCCAGCAGTCCAGCGGTTAAGACTCCACGTTTCCACAGCAAAGGGCACGGGTTCAATCCCTGATCAGGGAACTAAGATCCCACATGCTGTGTGGCACAGTCATAAAAATAATAATAATAAAAAATTTAAAAAGAGTACAAGGCAATAGAAGATCACAATTCCTCAAATACCTTCCCTTAATCCATAACAATGTTCAAAGAGCCATATACTAAAAACTTTTCTTAGGAACAAAAAGCTAAACTTTTTAGACTAATATTGTCTGGGAATGACACCATTCCCTAGAGCTATCAGCACTTATTTCCCTTCTGACTGGAGTGGACGCTCTTCAGTTTTATTCACGGAATTCTTATATTCCTTTTGACTCCAGAGGGGGAGTCAAAGTATGTAAGACCATGAGCCAGCGCACCCTCTACCCATTACCCCTTCCTCCTTTCTGTGCTTTTCCAAAGTGTGAAGAGACACAACCCAGCTCTAGTTCTGCATGCCTAAAACTGGAGAACAGGGAACTAATATTTTACTATCATCTGATCTTAGACATGTTGATGAACTTTCCAGCCTCGGCGGCCATCTTGCCCCTTGCCGCTCCCCACCAATGGTGCGTGGGTCTGTCTGCAGCGTCCTTTTCCTCAGGGTGTCAGTCTGCCCGGCACTGTTTAGAGGCAGGAGAAACCCCCGGACACATCTGCAGAGGTAGCCTGCTGACAAGGAGCTGTACCTAGGAAGCACTTTTCTCCCCTGCAACATAGTTTCTCCAAAAACTTTTACTTCGTCTGTTAAAGAATATTCTCCCTGGTGGTTCAGATGGTAGAGTCTGCTTGCAATGCAGGAGACCGAGGTTCGATCCCTGGGTCAGAAAGATTCCCTGGAGAAGGGAATGCCTACCCACTCCAGTATTCTTGCCTGGAGAATTCCATGGACAGAGGAGCCTGGCGGGCTACAGTCCATGGGGTCACAAAGAGTAGGATACGACTGAGTGACTAATACACATATTAAGGAATATTTTCCATAGGAAATACAAATCCAATTTTATTACATAAAACTGCTGGAAAATATACTATTTCAAATAAGTTTCTATATAAGAATAAACTCTTTATTAACTCTGAGTGTGATCATGTGAGTTATTTGATGTGTGAAAGCTCTAAAATCTGGTAAAATTTCTGCATCTTATGGCTTAAGTATTGAATTTTTCAATAAGCCAAGTCTTTTTTGCTGGAACAGGTGTAGACATAATTCAAATCAGTGGAGTTGGTAATAATTTTTCCTCCAATCTGTGTTTTGCCCAAATTCAGCATTGCTGTTGTTGTTCAGTCTCCAAGTCGTGTCTGGCTCTTTGCAACCCAATAGACTGCAGCGCTGCTAGGCCTCTCTGTCCCTCACCAGCTCCCAGAGTTTGCCCAAGTTCATATCCATTAAGTCGGTGATGCCATCCAACCATCTCATGCTCTGTCGCCCTCTTCTCTTTCTGCCTTCAATCTTTCCCTGCATCAGGGTCTTTTCCAATCCATCGGTTGTTCGCATCAGGTGGCCAAAGTATTGGAGTTTCAGCATACCTGTTTCAAAAACGAAGCCTCCTATTTGCATTGAGTTAGATTTTCTGCTCTCTGGACACTAGGTGGCACTATATACACATTATTTCACAGAGAAGGAACACACCTCACTCGATTATTTGAAGAATTGCAGCCAAATTTACACCCTTCGGAGAAAAAGGAAAAGCAATGGTTGTAATTTGAAAGGTATCCGAAAGATGAAGGGAGCAAAGGAAAATGGCTTCCCAGTGACAATCACAGAGGAACAAGAAGATGATCTTTATTTTTTATTTTATTGAAATATAGTCGATTTACAATGTTGTGTTACTTTCTCCTGTATAGCAAAGTGGCTCCGTTATATATATGTATTCTTCTTCATATTCTATTCCATTATGGTTTATTACAGACTATTGACTATACTTTCCTGTGCTATACAAGGATGATCTTTATAAAGTGATCTTTTTTATATACCTCTGTTCCAAATAGGGAGATAAGAATGGAGTTTTATAGCTGTAAGCGAGCATCACCAATTCAGTGGACATGAACTTGTGCAAACTCTGGGAGATGTTGAAGGACAGGAAGGCCTGGTGTGCTGCAGTCCATGGGGTTGCAAAGAGTAGGACAGGGTTGATCAAAAACAAAGACAAAACTAGGTCAGATCTCCAACTGTCTATCTCCAGCACAGGCAGAATTGAATCAAATGCCTGAAATCCTAAGGGTCTCACCATCATCAGACACTGGCTGAAAACAGGATTCTGCATTCAGGGTAGGCAGAGCCAAGGTGTGAACATAATACAGTCCTGTGCTGTTGGAGGTCTGAATGAAACCATGTCCAAGGTTAGCTCTACATCAAGAATTTTTACTTTGTGTGATCTAATATAGTCCCTTTTTACCTAAGCCATCCTGAGTGTCTTTTTCTGGAAACTGCAAGCACTTCTGCAAGGCTACATCTGATGAACCTGGGATAAGCAGAAGGCAAACTGGGCAGAGCAAACAGTCAACATACACAGGCAGAAGCGTGTTTACATGCTTATGTTTATAACGTGGGTCAGGTGTTCAAATGTGACAAAATTAGTCTCTTCAGAAAACTAGATGCTCAGAATTCCCCACTCAGTGCAGCAGGAGTCTTAAAGTGACTCTAGATATGTAAAGGAGAGGGGACTGTAGGATGAACGCTGAAGAGATTCTGCAGGTTTGGAGCAAAATGCTCAGCTATATTTCAGCTATATGTGAATAATTCGATAGAATTCTATACATTTGGCTTCCTTATGAAATTTCTCTCTTGTATAGGATGCTTCGGAGTTGCTCCTCCCAAAAAACGATTTTCACATCTTTGTAGATTCTTGTTATGTATTCACTTCCTGCCTGGTAGCAAGAGTCACAAAGCTGGAGTCATCATTTGTGAACTCTCTGTCTGCTCAAGGGATGAATTTCAACAGAACACTCAGGCTTCTGCAGTAAAAGATGTTTAATTAAATAAATACATTTAATTTAAATAAAATTTAATGAAAATGACGATCTAAGACCACCTCAAGGAGATGGATAATATATTTTTCTTCTTTAGCATTTTCAGAGATTGAATACAATTTAAAAATGTAACAGTTAATTTGTGATTGTGGTAGCCAATTTGCAAATAAGTAGTAAAAAAAAAAAAATTATACTTTAGAGAAATGGGTCCAGTGAGCTCACATCCATAAAAGTGAGGCCATTTTTCATTTTGAAGCCTTTCATTTTCCTCGAACACGCCATGATTGCCTCTCTGTTCACCTCATCTCTGTGAAGACCTCCTCTGCACAGTTATACCACTCACTTCTCTCCCCTGTGATTCCCCTTCCCTCTCAGGACTGTGTTCTGCAAGTCAGGTCCTTCTTCTCATATTCAGTCTCTTTCCATCCATTGAGTCTGTGGTGGTTAATTTTATGCATCAGTTTGGTTGGGTCACAAGGTACCCAGATGTTTGGTCAAGGTACCCAGATGTATTCTGGGTGTTTCTTCATAGATAGATGATAAATTAAATAGACATATAGGTTATATATATATACTATTGATTTTGCTTTTCTGTAGAATCTTGACTACTATATGTTCCTTCTGTATCTTAAAAAAGAAAAAGAAAAGAAAATGTTTTGTTGAGTGAATTTTGTTGTCTATTAGAAAAATAAAATAAAATTTATCATCTTATTGGACCCCAATGCCATCTCTAGCAGTGATCTTTCTTTTCCCCATTTCACTGTCTCTCTTATGTATGGATCTGTGGTCTGTGGTCACTCTCCCACTTCTTAATTTCTGCCTTTGGAATTCCTTACAAATCTGGCTTCTCTCCTCTCCATGGAAACCATAGCCTTAAGGACCTCAATGGGCTTTTGATTGCAAAGGTCTGTATCCCTTTTCAGCCCTTATTTTTTGGGTCTCTTTTGTGCTAACATGGCCAGTCAAAGGTTCCTTTAAAATTACAAATGCTTCCTTTCAGGAAATTTGAAAAGTTCTGAAAAGTGCAGAGGAGGAAAAACCTCACCTGTAATCACAATACTCACAAATAATTACCTGTTGGTATTTTTTGTTTGTCTTCTTCCCATATTTTTTCCCATAGTTTATATACTATTTTAAATCAGAATTGATATTACACTACATATCCTTTGCTCATCTGTTTCCTTTTTCATTTAATATATAATGGATATTTTTTCATGCCAATAAATATTCTTCTGCAGTACCTTTTTCATACCAGCATATCTGATCATCATATTGATATATTAAAACTTATTTTATTTCTTTCCCACTCTTAGGTGTTTGTTTCTTTTTTAAAAATATATTATCAACAAGACTGAAACTCAAGCAGGATTAATGTTGACTAATGAGTTCTTACAGATCCCCTTGGAAAAGGAACCAGCCAGGTCTGCATTAGGCACGGCAAGCCTCTGGAGAAAACACATATTCGCTGTCATTCTGTCCTTAGGGGAGAAGTGTATTTAACCCAAAGAGTATTGAAAACCTCCCTCTCAAAACTGGGTTAATCCCAAGTTAAGGTGTGTTGGGAGCATAAATGATCTTGAGAAGTGACAAATGGGCTTGACATTGAACAGAATATTTTTTCCATCTTTAGTTAAGTCTTGTCTTCAGGAACATTCTGTCTTGGAATAAGGTGAGAGCTTTTATAAGTCCTGTGAATGCTGTTCTGTGCTTGGTCACTCAGTTGTGTCCAACTCTTGTGACCCCATGGACTGTAGCCCACCAGGCTCCTCTGTCCATGGGGATTCTCCAGGCAAGATTACTGGAGTGGGTTGCCATGCCCTCCTCCAGCGGATCTTCCCAAACCAAGAATTGAACTCAGGTCTCTTAGATTGCAGGTGGATTCTTTACTGTTCAAGCCACCAGGGAAGCCCAAGAATACTGGAGTGTGTATCCTATCCTTTGTCCAGGGGATCTTCCTGACCCAGGAATCGAACCAGGGTCTCCTGCATTGCAGGCAGATTCTTTACCACCTGAGTTACCAAGGAAGCCTCCCTGTGAACGCTATCAGAGAGAATTTTAGCAACTTAGAAATGGATAGCTCTGGGGGAGTACATTTACTTCTCTGGATTTCAGTTTCCTCATAGCTAGGGGGAATGTATGTTTAGACGTCTCTCTCCCGTAATTCCATGATTCTGTACACAGAAATAAATGAAGTTCTTCTGTTTTGTCCACATGGGTGACTCCGACAGCCGCTCACGGCCAGTTAGCACATCTCAAGGAAACATGGAGACATGGTCCGTGGGATATCTGGTGAGAACTAGGTCCTCACAGGAGAAGAGGCTACATGGATAAGGAGCGGACTTTGCAGGGATCAGAGGGAGCCAAAGTGTTGTGTTTTATCAGATGTAAAGCAAGAAGAAAATGAATCATTTGGAGGGTACAGTAAAAGTCAACAGAGGAGTCCTAGCTTAGAATCAATAGATGTGTAATTGCAGGAAGGGAGGATACTGCGACCCATTTCAGTATTCTTGCCTGGAGAAGTCCATGGACAGAGGAGCCTGGTGGGCTACAGTCTGTAGGGTTGCAAAGAGTCAGACACAACTGAAACAACTTAGCATGTACATACATCATTTGTTTAAACTAAGAGTTTTCAGCCTTAGTACCATTGACATTCTGGATCTGATAAGTCTTTGTTGATGGCAAGGTGTGCGTGTGGGGTCATTTCTGTGCATTATAGGATGGTTAGCAGCACCATTAGATCCCCATAACACACTCCCCCACAATTTGACAACAGTTTCTCCAGGTGTCTCTTGGGGGTGGGGTGGGGGACTCCCTAACTCTTTTGGGAACCACTGCTTTAAAACTATCATCCTTAGCAAATAGGGATCCAATCAGTCAGGAAGGAATTCTTGGAGAACTTAATTTTATAATGAACCACCAAGTTAAAGTAAAATAATTGAAAAGGGCTTAATTTTCATAAGTAAAATGTTTGGTTTGCAAGAGCAAACAGCATGAGATTAATTCCAAGCAATTTAGGTTGTCTTTTAATAATGTATGATAAATAATCTTAAAAAGAAGTGCTAACATTTGATCCTTGAAATGTCAAATAAGATGAGAAATAATTTAAATAAAATCTCTCTGTCAGGATAAAGAAGGAACATAAACCACTGTAAATGTTTCAAATAGAAAAAGACTTAATAAAGGGAATTAGCTGTTTACAAAACTGTTGGAAGGGCAGCAGAGGTAAAAGTGAGGAATCTACACAATATTTCAGGTCTATCACCACTGGCTTGGTTACAGCCAGGGCATAGCTTCTATCACCTATCGGTCAGAAATCTGCAGAAAACCTCTACCAATGTCCTGAGTAGATGACCAGCAGGAGACAGAGCTGATCAGGAGTCTCAGACAAAGACACTGATCTATATAGAACCCGTACGTCCATGCCTTCTGATGGACAGGGTAGAATTGGTTTAAACTTCTCATTCCTAAAGCTAGTGTGAGTCAACCTCATTGGTAAAACCATATTTAAAACTCTTCTGTCAAGAGTCTAGAGAATACAACTCCCAAACCTCCAGCTGCTGTAAGACAGGAGAGGCTATAGGAAGGAGTGGGAATGTTGCTGGCTTCCGATAGATAATATCCAACACAGAATTCTTCTCAACTGTCTTGTTTACTCAACTGCACAAACAGTACATTTCCCAGGTTTTTTTGTTTCTTGACTCTTAGGCCAAAATTTTTTCCAAGCTTCTGTCAACTTGGGATACTACTCAAGCATATGAACTCAAGTGAGTGAAATGTGAAAGTTGCTCAGTCATGTCCGACTCTTTGCAACCCCATGGGCTATACAGTCCATGGAATACAGGCCAGAATACTGGAGTGGGTAGCCATTCCCTTCTCCAGGGAGATCTTCCCAACCCAGGGATCAAACCCAGGTCTCCTGCATTTCAGGCAGATTCTTTACCAGCTGAGTCACTGGTAGGGAAGACTCAAGCAGTTCAAATCAATTACCTGGATAAGAGACTAATAATAGACAAGTTCTCCAGTGATGATTAATTGTGCACAACTACAATTAGATCTTCAATGAAGGCATTTTGAAATTGTCTTAAGCAGGTAGGTAAAGGCATGAACAAAAGTGGTTATTTTTCTTTAAATTTCAAATCTAATTAATCATCTGAAAATTGCCATGACATATGAAAGTTTTTTGGTGACTTCCCTCATGCTAGTAAGTTACCACAGGAAGCATTTTACTAGCATTTCCTAAAAACAGCATCACCAAAAATATCTCTTGACAGTGGCTTCTTTGCTGCTGTCATTTATGGAAGAACAAGCTCTGGGTGCTTATCAGACCATTGCCCGTAACACTAGAAAGTCTGGCTATGTCTTTGCTGGCCATGAAGGAACTACTGAGGAAGCTGGAAAATATAATCACATGTGGGACTGACAGATACAAGAAGTGCATGCACACAAAGAAAGGTCAAGTTTGTATTCCCTAGGATTTTTCCAATTGGCTCAAGTGATGGAGTAAAATTCACAAAATTGTTTCAGAACAAAGATTTATTCCAATTTAATACAGAAATACAGATGGAGGGGAAACATAATATTTTCAAAAGGAAAAAGATTTGTTTTCCTCCAAGAATATGTAAGAACTCCTAAATAAGTGTGCAGAGTACTTGATTAGTATAACCACTGGCTGTATACCTTCTGATCTGGAACAGAGGTGATTTCAAGAGATAGGAGAGGCTAATAAGAGCAATAACCCACAAACCGGTTGCTATTATGGATCATCAAGGAAAGGTACTGTGAAGCCATCTGGTTCAGTGAAACCAAGAGCTGGCTTTTTTGGAAAGTCAAACAAAACTGTTAAATATCTAGCCAGGCTCATCTAGAAAAAAAAAAAACTAGAGAAGACCTAAATAAACAAAATAATAAATAAAAGAGGAGAAATAGCAACTGATATCATGTAAAAGCAAGAAGTCGTAAGAGACTGCTACAGTTAGATGCCAACAAATTGGACAACTTATGAGAAATGGACAAATTTCTAGAAACATTACCACCTTCCAAGACTGAATGAGGAAGAAGAAGAAAACCTGAACAGACCTATCACAAGTAACAAAATTGAATTTGTAATTAAAAAAAAAAAATCTCAGCAAACAAAAGTCCAGAACCAGATGGCTTCACAGGGGAATTCTACTAAACATATAAAGAAGAGCGAATACCTATCCTTCTCAAACTCTTCCCCCAAACTGAGGTGCTGGGAGCACTCTCCAATTGGTCCTATGAGGCCACCTGATACCAAAACCAGACAAGGACAATACATAAATGGAAAATTGCAAGCAAACATATCTGATGAACATAAATGAAAAATTCTCAACAAGATATTAGCAAACTGATATCAACAAAATATAAAAAGGATCATATATCATGATCAAGTGGGATTTATTCCAGGTTGCAAAGATGGTTCAACATTCACAGATCACTCAATGTGATATACCACATTAACAAAAGAAAGACTAAAAATCACATGATTATCTCAGTAAATGCAGACGAATATATTTGACAAAATTCCATATCCATTTACGATAAAAACTCTCATCAGAAAAAAAAAACACAACTCTCATCAATGTTAATATAGAGGGAACATATCTCGACATAATAAAGACCATTTATGATAAACCCACTGCTAACATCAAAAAACCTTTTGTTTGTTCTTGCTCCCCTGCTGCAGCAGGGACCCCAATAAAACCTTGCTTGAATTTCTTGTCTGGCCTCTAGTCAATTTTCACCTATTGGGGAAGGCCAAGAACCCTGGTCAGTATCTGATTTATGGCACTCAACGCGGGGCAGTTGTCCCTTTCTGGGAAGAGGATTTGGGCACCTCTGGGACCACTGAACACAGCTTCCCCCTGGGTGACAAGTGGCCACTTGAACCTCTTGTTTTAGCATCACCATGTTTGTTAAGGCTGCCTTCCCAGCCCCTGGAAGCCTCAGGACCCTCATTCACGAAATGCTTTCCCCTCCCTTTGTTTTTTCCCATTCCTGATAGCTCTCTATTTCTCCTCCCTCTGTCTTCTCCTCTCTCTGTCCCTGCTTACTCCTGTCCTATCCTTCTGAGAGAGTGGACTTTGGGCAGCTACAGCATCCCTCCTTTCAGGTTGTGAGACCTGCTCCCTCTGGTTGGCAATGGCTCCCCTTGAAGAATGACAAGCAGAGGTGGGAGAGGCTCGCCTCACACCATGTAGTTCCTGGTTCAGCAGATTCTCCCCTGCGAGAGATTAACGAGAGCCATAGAGGTTTAAACTTCATTCTGTGTAGTGGCGGGCAGTCCTATCGCCCCAGAAGCCTCACCTTTATCTTGCTGCTGTCTCTTTCTCGTTTTCAGTCTTATCTGTTCCTGCTCCTTTTACCTCCCCCTTATCCTTATACCTGCACTCTCCCCTTTACCCTGAAAAAAAAATTTTTTTATTAAAAAAGAAGACTCAAATTTTAGCTGACGACCAAGATAACGTGGTATTTCTTTGTCTTGATTCACAATATTTCCTTTCCTTGATTATCTAATTATAGTACATTCTTTCATCATTAATGAAAGACAGTCAGAACCCAAATACTAATTCATGGAAGTCTATGTTTACTCGACAAGTACCAATGAGAATCTGGACTGTGGCCAGGCTCCTGTGGGCTCCTCCTGAAATGAGAATGGCCCTTGTTTGTCAATACTGAGCACAATCTCCCCAGATGTCTGCAAAACCTTTTATCAGATCATTTAAAATTGCCTGAAATCTGTTACTTGCCCAAATCCACCTATTTGGGAATCACTGGGCTTTTGAAAGAAAAACAAATGTAGTAAATAGGCATGACCCAGCCTAAGTAGGAAACAGCAACCCACTCCAGTATTCTTTCCTGGAAAATCCTTTGTACAGAGGAGACTGGCAGGCTACAATCCCTGGGGTCACAAAGAGTCAGGCATGACCGAGCGACTGAGCATAAGCACACAAGCCCAAGTTTCAGTGTGTTAGAAACTAAACCCACCAGAAGGAGACAGACTAAACAATTCCATTCATCAGCCTGGGCTAATACCTTTATCCAAAAAAGATCCTTGAAGACAAAGATCAGGTCTGCTCGCTGAAAGCATGCAATATAATAAGTCTTCTCAGTGGTTTAGCACAGAGGCACAGATTTTACATGTATAATTGACTTTGAAACCAGAGAACATGACATCACTGCTTTCTAATTCACATCTAAAAAGTCAAAATTCATAAGACGGATAAAAATCAAGTGGCTGACTCTTTGCCTTACAAAAGTGTTAAGCCTTGGATCTGTTTTCAATAGTGAAATTCACTCTTTTGTTCTGGAAGCCTTTAAAGATGTCTACCTCTTGAGGGGAAAACTTTTGGCCACTGCAGCTTAAAAGAGTTTGGGAGTCAGAGAAGTTACTGCCAAAGGGAAATTAATCAACTATTCAAGTGAAGACAGTAGGTCCGAATTGCTAGGACAATGAACTGCCAAATACATGCACAATGAAACAGTAATACAACGAACCTTCCTAACACATCATGTTATCCTGTATGCCTTTGGATAAAATCTCAGTGGCTCCCCTCAGGTACAGAATTTGGTAGAAGTTCACTTAGCACCAGGGATTCCTTCAGTACCAGTGGCAGCTGATGTTTTGAGCCTGTCTCCTAAGACTCTCTCCCTTCCCAAACTCAGGAACGCATATCTCCCTCAACTTGCTATGTGGCTATGTGACTCTGGCCATCATGCAGGCTCTTACCTCTGTTGAGGCTGTTTTTCCTCATTTCCCTCCATCCCTGGCCTCAGTCGCCTCTCCCTGCTGAGGCCAAAATACGCTTTGTCCTCCTGATAAGCTCCTACACATCCCATGAGAACCAGCTTAAGGATTCACTTTTCTGCAAAGCTTTCCCTTGCTTCCCAGATCTGATCCATCACTGGAGCCAGGGACTGAGGGTCCCTGAGGAGAATGTAAAGTGGGATGACTTTCCAATAGTTCCAGACTGAGGTGAATTAAGGATGATGCTCTGTTAGTGACCTTGCTGCCTTGGGGAATTCATAGTAAGTTGAGCCGTGAGGACCCAAGGTTATTCAGAATCCAATATCTTTTTGAAATTATATTTGGCTGCTCAGAGTCTTCACTGATGCATGGTGGCTTTCTCTAGTTGCGGTCACAGACTTCTCATTGCAGTGGCTTCTCTTGTTGTGGTGCACGATCTCTAGGGAGTGTGAGCTCAGTAGTTGTGTCACATGGGCTCCAGAGCCAGGGCTCAGTAGTGTGGTGCTGGGCTTAGCTGCTCTGAGTAAGTGAGATCTTCCTGGGCCAGGGATCGAACCTGTGTTCTGTGCATTAACAGGCAGGTTCTTTACCACTCAACCACCAGGGAAGGCTCCGGAATCCAGTACCTTGAAGAAGGGGGCTTGAACAGTGAGTGTATCAGGGCTTTCTCACAAAAGAAGACGAACAGTATTGAAAACAAAAATAATTATTATTTTATAACAGGAGAGGGAAATGAAGATATACAGATGGAGATGCTATAGTTAATTACTATTTATCTAAATTTATGTTTTAAATGTAGGCAGATCAATGGCAGAATACTGCACGGGACTAAATAAGCAGCGAGATCATCTTATATTTGTAACTTCAAAGCATATAGGGCTTCCCTTGTGGCTCAGCTGGTGAAGAATCTGCCTGCAAATACGGAAGACCTGGGTTTGATCTCTGGATTGGGAAGATCCCCTGGAGAAGGGATAGGCTACCCACTCCAGTTTCTGGCCTGGAGTATTCCATGGACTATATAGTCCATGGGGTTGCAAAGAGCCAGACGATCCTGAGTGACTTTCACTTTCACTCAAATCATATAGATAACTCATATTTTGACCAGACAGTGATAGAGGTACATTTCTCTCTATTATCTACCTATCTGGTGTTTCCAGAGCACTTTTCAGTGTTGTCCTTTCGTTGTTTCTGTCTATTGAACTGTCAACGTCTTGAGGTCAGAGTTTTGCTCACTCTGGTGTCTCCAACAATTAGCAGAATTTGGGGCATAGGATAGGTATTTGTTAAATATTTGTAGAATAAGTTGATTTGTATATATAATGTCATAGCTTTGTTCCTTCCATTGACTGTTGTGTCTCTAGACCCTAAAAAAAAATTAGTATGTTGAATGCTCTCAGGAAATATTTCTTTAACAAGTGAATATAGTAGGCTGGTCCTTTCTGCCCCTCACCTTTGAAGTGAGAACATATTGTATGCTATGAGCCTAACACAGTGCCTGGTATGCATTAGCTGCTCAATGTGCATGCTTTTTCTTTTTTAAAAAAGTTATTTATTTTAATTGAAGGCTTTACAATATTGTGGTGCCATACATTGACGTGAATCAGCCAAGGGTGTACATGTGTCCCCCATCCCGAAACCCCTCCCACTTCCCTCCCCATCCCATCCCTCTGGGTCATCCCAGTGCCCCAGCTTTGAGTGCCCTGTTTCATGCATCAAACTTGGACTGGTGATCTATTTCACATATGGTAATATAGTTGTTTTCAATGCCATTCTCTCAAATCATCCCACCCTCGCCTTCTCCCACAAAGTCCAAAAGTCTGTTCTTCACATCTGTGTCTCTTTTGCTGTCTCACATATAGGGTCATTGTTACCATCTTTCTAAATTCCATATATATGTGTTAGTGTACTGTATTGGTGTTTTTCTTTCTGACTTACTTCACTCTGTATAATAGGCTCCAGTTTCATCCACCTCATTAGAACTGATTCAAATGCATTCTTTGTAATAGCTGAGTAATATTCCATCATGTATATGTACCACATCTTTCTTATCCATTCGTTTTCTGATGGACATTTAGGTTGCTTCCATGTCCTAGCTATTGTAAACAGTGCTGCGATGAACATTGGGGTACACGTGTCTCTTTCAATTCTGGTTTCCTCAGTGTGCATGCCCAGCAGTGGGATTGCTGGGTCATATGGCAGTTCTATTTCCAGTGTTTTAAGGAATCTCCACACTGTTCTCCATAGTGGCTGTACTAGTTTGCATTCCCACCAACAGTGTAAGAGGGTTCCCTTTTATCCACATCCTCTCTAGCATTTATTGTTTATAGACTTTTTGATGGTGGCCATTCTGACCAGCGTGAGATGGTACCTTATTGTGGTTTTGATTTGCATTTCTCTGATAATGAGTGATGTTGAGCATCTTTTCATGTATTTGTTAGCCATCTGTATGTCTTCTTTGGAGAAATGTCTGTTTAGTTCTTTGGCCCACTTTTTGATTGGGCTGTTTATTTTTCCGGAATTGAACTGCATGAGCTGCTTGTATATTTTTGAGATTAATTCTTTGTCAGTTGCTTCATTTGCTATTTTTTCTCCCTTTCTGAAGGTTGTCTTTTCACCTTGTTTATAGTTTCCTTCACTGTGCAAAAGATTTTAAGTTTAATTAGGTCCCATTTGTTTATTTTTGCATTTATTTCCATTACTCTGGGAGGTGGGTCATAGAGAATCTTGCCATGATTTATGCCAAAGTGTTTTGCCTATGTTTTCCTGTAAGAGTTTTATAGTTTCTGGTCTTACATTTAGATCTTTAATGCATTTTGAGTTTATTTTTGTGTATGGTGTTAGAAAGTGTTCTAGTTTCATTCTTTTACAGGTGGTTGACTAGTTTTGCCAGCATCACTTGTTAAAGAGGTTGTCTTTTTTCCATTGTATATTTTTGCCTCTTTTGTCAAAGATAAGGTGTCCATAGGTGCGTGGATTTATCTCTGGGCTTTCTATTTTGTTTCATTGATCTATACTTCTGTCTTTGTGCCAGTACCATACTGTCTTGATGACTGTAGCTGTGTAGTATAGTCTGAAGTCAGGCAGGTTGATTCCTTCAGTTCCATTCTTCTTTCTCAAGATTGCTTTGGCTACTCGAGGTTTTTTATATTTCCATACAAATTGTGCAATTATTTTTCCTAGTTCTGTGAAAAATACCATTGGTAGCTTGATAGGGATTTCATTGAATCCATAGATTGCTTTGGGTAGTATACTCATTTTCACAATGTTGATTCTTCTGATATCCATGAAAATGGTATATTTCTCCATCTATTTGTGTCATCTTTGATTTCTTTCAACAGTGTTTTATAGTTTTCTATATATAGGTCTTTTGTTTCTTTAGGTAGATTTATTCCTAAGTATTTTATTCTTTTCATTACAATGATGAATGGGATTGTTTCCTTAATTTCTCTTTCTGTTTTCTCGTTGTTAGTGTACAGAATGCAAGGGATTTCTGTGTGTTAATTTTATATCCTGCAACTTTACTGTATTCATTGATTAGCTCTAGTAATTTTCTGGTGGTGTCTTTGGGATTTTCTATGTAGAGGATCACGTCATCTGCAAATAGTGAGAGTTTTACTTCTTTTTTTTTCCAATCTGGATTCCTTTTATTTCTTTTTCTTCTCTGATTGTTGTGGCTAAAACTTCCAAAACTATGTTGAATAGTAGTGGTGAGAATGGGTACCCTTGTCTTGTTCCTGACTTTAGGGGAAATGCTTTCGATTTTTCGCCATTGAGCATAATGTTTGCTGTGGGTTTATCATATATGGCTTTTATTATGTTGATGTCTTTTTATTATCTATGCCTGCTTTCTGGAGAGCTTTTATCATAAATGGATGTTGAATTTTGTCAAAGGCTTTCTCTGGGTCTATTGAGACAATCATATGGTTTTGGTAATGTGGTGTGTCACATTGATTGCTTTGCAAATACTAAAAACCTTTGCATCCCTGGGATAAAGCCCACTTGGTCATGATGTATGATCTTTTTAATATGTTGTTGGTTTCTGTTTGCAAGAATTTTGTTGAGGATTTCTGCATCTATGTTCATCACTGATACTGGCCTGTAGTTTTCCTTTTTGTGTAGCATCTTTGTCTGGTTTTGGTATTAGGGTGATGGTGGCCTTATAGAATGAGTTTGGCAGTTTAACCTCCTCTGCAATTTTCTGGAACAGTTTGAGTAGGATTTTTTATTACAGTCTTGCTATCCGAGCTTGTGATGGGTCTGTTAAGATTTTCTGTTTCCTCCTGGTTCAGTTTTGGAAGGTTATACTTTTCTAAGAATTTGTACATTTCTTCCAAGTTGTCCATTTTATTGGTATATAGTTGCTGATTGTAGTCTCTTATGATCCTTTGTATTTCTGTGTTGTCTGTTGTGATTTCTCCATTTTCATTTCTAATTCTGTTGACTTGATTCTTCTCCCTTTTTTTCTTTATGAGTCTGGCTAATGGTTTGTCTATTTTATTTATCTTCTCAAAAACCAGGTTTTAGTTTTGTTGATTTTTGCTATGGTCACCCTTGTGTTTTTTCATTAATTTCTGCCCTAATTTTTATGATTTCTTTCCTTATACTAACTCTGGGGTTCTTCATTTCTTCTTTTGCTAGTTTTTTTGGGTGTAGAGTTTGGTTATTTATTTGATTTTTCTCTTGTTTCTTGAGGTAAGCTTGTATTGCTATGAACTTTCCCCTTAGCACTGCTTTTACTGAAGTCCATAGTTTTTGGGTTGTCATGCTTTCATTTTCATTTGTTTCTATGCAAATTTTGATTTCCTTTTTGATTTCTTCTGTGATTTGTTGGTTATTCAGAAGTATGTTGTTTAGCCTCCATATGTTTGTATTTTTAATAGTTTTTTTCCTGTAGTTGACATCTAATCTTACTGCATTGTGATCAGAAAAGACACTTTAAATGCTTTCAATTTTTTTGAATTTACCAAGGCTAGATTTATGGCTCAGGATGTGATCTATCCTGGAGAATGTTCTGTGTGCACTTGAGAAAAAGGTGAAATTCATTGTTTTTGGGTGAAATATCCTATAGGTATCAATTAGGTCTAACTGGCCTATTGTATCATTTAAAGTTTGGGCTTCCTTGCTAATCTTCTGATTAGTTGAACTATCCACAGGTGTGAGTGGGATATTAAAGTCTCCCACTATTATTGTGTTACTGCTAATTTCCCCTTTCATATTTGTTAGCATTTGCCTTATATATTGAAGTGCTCCTATGTTGGGTACATATATATTTATAATTGTTATATCTTCTTCTTGGATTGATCCTTTCATCATTGTGTAGTGTTTTTCTTTGTCTCTTTTCACAGCCTTTATTTAAAAGTCTATTTTATCTGATACAAGTATTGCTACTCCTGCTTTCTTTTGGTCTCCATTTTCATGAAGTATCTTTTTCCAGCCCTTCACTTTCAGTCTGTATATGTCCCTTGGTGTGAGGTGGGTCTCTTGTAGAGAGCATATATAGGGTATCCATTCAGCCAGTCTTTCTCTTTTGGTTGGGGCATCCAGTCATTTACATTTAAGGTAATTATTGATGAGTATGATCACATCGCCATTTACTTTGTTGTTTTGGGTTCGAGTTTATAAACCTTTTCTGTGTTTCCTATCTAGAGAAGATAATTTAGCATTTGTTGAAGAGCTGGTTTGCTGAATTCTCCCAGCTCTTGCTTGTCTGTAAAATATTTCTCCTTCATATTTGAAAAAGATCCTTGCTGGATACAGTAATCTGGGTTGTAGGCTTTACTCTTTCATGACTTTAAGTACGTCCTGCCATTCCCTTTGAAGAAGGCACTGGCACCCCACTCCAGTACTCTTGCCTGGAAAATTCCCTGGATGGATGAGCCTAGTAGGCTGCCAGTCCATTGGGGTTCGCCTAAAGATTTGGACAGCGAGCTGACAACCTCGACTTTCACTTTCATTTCACCATTGGAGAAGGAAATGGCAACCCACTCCATGTTTGCTTGCCTGCGAAACCCCATTTCATGTTAGGAGTGAGAGTTGGACTGTGAAGAAGCTGAGGCACTGAAGAATTGATGCTTCTGAACTGTGGTGTTGGAGAAGACTTTTGAGAGTCCCTTGGACTGCAAGGAGATCCAACCAGTCCATCCTGAAGGAGATCAGTTCCTGGGTGTTCATTGGAAGGACTGATGCTGAAGCTGAAACTCCAATACTTTGGCCACCTGATGCAAGGAGCTGACTCATTTGAAAAGACCCTGATGCTGGGAAAGATTGAGGGCAGGAGGAGAAGGGGACAACAAAGGATGAGATGGATGGATGGCATCACTGACTCGATGGGCATGGGTTGGGTGGACTCTGGGAGTTGGTGATGGACAGG